>NC_134483.1:217783220-217855720 GCF_040206685.1 Ascaphus truei
ACGGGGGGGAAGGAAAGGCTGCGACCAGCACCACCCCCCACGCTCCTCCCCCACCCTGCGCCCATCTCCCGCTCGTGGGGGGGGGGGGAAGGCCGACACCCCCCCCCCATACCTTACGCGGGCATATTGGAAGCTTTGGGGAGGCAGGGTGGGGAGGAGGCACATGGCGAGGTATCCCCCAGGGGACAGTCAGCCCCGCAGTGGCCGCCACTATCCTGCTCCCCTCGCCGGCATGTCTTCACAATGCGCGGCCAAGCAGCTTTGCAGACTGCTTCTTCCCCCCAGCCTGCAGCGGCATGAAGCTAGCAGGCGGGGAGGCGGCAGGGTAGGTGGGAGTCATGTGGTGAGGGCCGAGGCCACCACCCCCCCCCCCCCCACACGCCAACCGGGCTGCAGCAGTGGGGACCTCCCGCCCCGGGCAGCGATCGGTGGATCGAGGGGGAAGGGGACAGGAGCAGGGGACAGGAGGAGGGGAAGGGGATAGGAGCAGGGGAATGGGACAGGAGGAGGTGAAGGGGACAGGGGAAGGGGACAGGAGCAGGGGACAGGTGCAGGGGACAGGAGAAGGGGAATGGGACAGGAGAACGGGACAGGAGCAGGGGACAGGAGCAGGGGACAGGAGCAGGGGACAGGTGCAGGGGACAGGAGCAGGGGACAGGAGCAGGGGACAGGTGCAGGGGACAGGAGAAGGGGAATGGGACAGGAGCAAGGGACGGGAGCAGGGGACAGGAGCAGGGGACAGGAGCAGGGGAATGGGACAGGAGAGCTGCCGCGGTGGGGAGTAGGGTAGCCATGTGGGGACCAGGGGGATCGCAGGGAAGGAGCAGAGGGGCCGCAGCATGGCGTGTACTTACTTTTGATGTCCGGGCAGAAAGAATGGCCGCTCGTTGGGGGCGGGCTCATATAGAGCCCTGGCCGCGCGCCCACAAAGCCTGGGAGCGCGCGCCAATCAGAAGTCAGGTAGGGGGAGTTTTTTTATTTATTTATTTTTCAGCACGAGCAGGGAAAATTTGAGCGCGAACGGGGGAAATTTAAAAAAAAACACGTGTGCTGCTTGGGCCAATATTTACACGCCCGGGGGTTAAATCCACCCGCTCACGATTATCACTGACTGAGGCAACCCTCTCCGGTAATGCCACACTAGCAGCATTGTACACACCTTACTACACCCCTTCCCTGGTTTTAGGTGGTTGATTTTGCCACATACTACTTAGTAGTACTAATTGCTATCTGCATTTAGGCATTACCATCCCCACCACACACCTCCCCCATCGGAGCTAGCAATCAGGAGGACTTCACTTTTGAAGTAGCATTATAGATATCAATCTAATTACTACCTCCTTATATACCCGTACCTGTGTTTTAGTTGTTTTTACTACCCACTGATTTATTGCGTCGTATTAATGTGTGTGCATATATATGTTTAATAAAAGTTTATTGTTTTGCCCATAAGGCGTTTTAGGTAATTGATCAATTGGTGCAATTACCAGGGTTTTCCCTACAGTCCACTCCCATTTATATCAAGAAGCACTACATCCTTGCTATCTATTGTATTAGCCTGTTTGTGCAGTGGTAAAAGGGATCTGTGGAAGATCAATCTCTTGTCTTCCTTTTTACTTGCTATGCCAGTACCATCCCTTTGCACCGGCTATATTATCTGCTATTTGGTGAGCGTTATACAATCAGTTAAATCTGTAGCTAGCCTTATTTCTTAAAATTACAAATAGACAAGAGTGTCTTTTAGAGATAAGTTGATAAGAAGTACAGACCATGCAGTAGAAAACCAACAGTAATGCACAAGAACTGACATAAGCCTCAGTTAAAAATGCAACAATACCACTTTTATTCCATCCTCGATACCACAAGGAATCCTAAACCTTTTGATATGAAGACAATGATATACCAGTTGCCTCTCTCTCCGTCCATCAACTAAAGCAGGGGTGAGCAAACTTTTTATGCCAAGCCCCCCTTTTCATCCATGAAATTTCTCGGGAATCAAAATCACATGACGTCAGCACACGTGAGCTGGTTCAGCCAATGAGGGCGAACCATCTTTGTGACGCCCCCGCCATGCGTCTACAAAAAAAAGTATTTATAACACAAATTACATCACTCAAAAAGAAATATTATGATATTTGTCTAATAGCGTCCCCATTTATGCTGTATCATTAATCTCTCTCCTCCTGCCACATTCGGACCTCTCAGGACCTTTTTCCCCTCTTCCACAGTCTCACACTCCTCTCCATGTCTCTCACTCTCCCAGTCTCTCCCTCTCCCAATATTTCTCACTCCCCCTCCAGTGTCTCTCTATCCCTCCCCTTAGTGTCTCCCCCTCCCTCCCCCCACTCTCTCTTTCCCTCCCCCAGTGTGTGTCTCTCTCTCTTTCTCCCTCCCCCTAGTGTCTCTCTCCCTCCCCCCAGTGCCTCTCACACGCTCCCTCCAGCCATTGTGTGTCTCTTCCTCCCACCAGTGTCCCTCCCTCCCCCAGTGTCTCTCACTCTCTCCTCACCCCAATGTCTCTTACTCTCCCTCCAGCCATTGTCTCTCCCTCCAGCCATTGTCTCTCCCTCTCCCCAGTGTCTCTCTTGCACTCTCCCTTCAGCCATTGTCTCTCCCTCCCCCTGGTGTCTCTCTCACACTCTCCCTCCAGCCATTGTGTCTCTCCCCCTCCAGCCATTGTGTCTCTATCCCTCCCACCAGTGTCACTCTCTCCCTCTGCCAGTGTCTCTCTCTCCCTCCCGCCAGTGTCTGTCTCTCCCTCCCGCCAGTGTCTTTCTCTCCCTCCCGCCAGTGTCTCTCCCTCCTGCCAGTGTCTCTCTCTAAAAGTCCTGGTTTGCCTTGTTTAATTTGAAAATGGCATAAAGTGTATGGTGCACACTCAAACGCAGAGTATAACTTACAATGATCTGGGCACCCCACATGCCCCCAGTATCATCCATACTGTACATATCACTTGATCTGTGAGATAAGGTTGGACATGGTGCATGTATAATATGTTGGGTGAGAATTCTACCCTCTTTGTTTTCTTCTGCACTCTGTACGTCTTCATCCTCTGGAAGTCCCAGTCAGCTTCCAGAAAATTGTCCTTTCTTTAAAAAAAAAAAAAAAAGAAAAAAAAGCTGCATGATCTAACAATTAACCTTGCTGTATAAGACAAATAAAATGACAAAAAAGTGTGTTAAAACATTATTTGTACAGCTAAGTACTTGTGCCATTCAATAGCCATATCACAGCCATGGACAACAATTCCCACTGTGCAATCTGCCGAACACATACAGAATTACAAGTAAAAGAAATAAGAGACACTAAATCACGGGATTGTATTCCGTTGGTTTCACCCAGCCAGACCACGGTGCACAGAGTGTTCTCCCGGGTGGAATCTTGCACTTTGTAACGGTACCAAAGACAGTCTTGCTACATATGTATCAATTGTTTTAGTCTTTTATCATCCCCACACTTGATAAATACAGAATATATATTTCTTGTAGTTCCTCTTTTTCTAATTAGTCTATGATTTAACATTGATTGGCCTAATACTCTACGTACAAAGTCAATAGCACAATTATTCCAAATCTCCCGTTTCCAAAGAAAATTAATTATGTTTTAAATACCTTTTGTAGTATAGATTGAACACCAATTTAACTACAGACATTAATGTTATCAGTTTACTATGGTTTCCACAAAGAACTAGAAATATGCCCTAAACTAATGAGGATGTATTTTGACTAATGTTTGCTTTGCTAGTTAATATTCTGAAGCTACAGTATGCTTTAAATGCTTCTACCCCTTTTAATTGCCAATGTGAGGCAAAATAGAATGTTGTTACTGCCAAATACATAAATGAATATCAAAGTAAAGGGTAGAATGCTGGAACTAAGTACATTGTCATGTAAAGATGTATATGTTAAATACAGCACAATAGCACCAGAACATACAATACATACTAAAGATGGGCACATTTACAGGTTGTAAATCCGAGCTTTAGTGAAATTTGAAGTGCATTTAGAAGTCAAACTTCAGATTAAACTTTGAATGCAATCAGAATTCAAAGCAAAACCCATGAAAGATGATCATCCTCGGATTTGTTTTTTTGTGTTTGTTTTTATTTTTAATAAACTAGTCAAACTTTTGGCCAAAACCCACATTTTAAATTTTTTTTACCCATACTGTAGTTTTTGACAAATCCAAAATCAGTTGCATTCTGACACAACCAAAACATACTTTAGTTTTAAAATAAAAATAAAAACACGAGTCAAAATGCCCACTTACATGCATAACAAAAATGTTACTCAATTTGGAATTTTTTTTTTTTTTCAATTTTAAGGATCTGTGCATATTTGGGAAGGTTTTAACCTACGCTTATACTCTTGTTTCGTTTGCATATTTGGCACTTTATGCAATCAATTTTGCCAAATCAAAAACATTTGTAAAATGTTCAGCAAGAAGTGTCTGTCTTCCCTTAACTGAAAAAAAGACACTCCTGTGCCAAATTTAGCAAATAATAATGATTTCACATTGCAGAAATTGTGAAGTGGGAGTGTAATGACAAAAATTAGTAGCGGAGCACTACAAAAACTGAGTTGCGGGGTGTGATGTTAAAGAAATGGAAAAAACTTTAATTGACCAAAATATGCATACTGCAGCAAAAAGTCCCCTAACGCATTTCACACCGACAGGTGCTTTGTTAAAGCAATAGGCAGTGCTGGTGTGTGTTTAGAATAAATTCAATGCATAGTGGCGCTGTTAGTGAGGAGCATGTAGGTAGCTTGGTTGCTGTTAGTGAGGAGCAGGTAGGTAGCTGGGTGACAGTTAGAAGGGGAAGCAGGGGCAATAGGGAGAGGCAGGTCATTTCTGAGCAGACACATCCCAATAGATTTGCCATGTTAAGTGAAGATATTGGGAATGTTGGGGCAGAAATGGCAAGGCTGGGGGAGACTAATTCCTCTACCAGCCAGGGGAATAGTTCCTCCAGCACAGAAAGGACTCAGAATGCTCATATACAAAGAAAGATTGTGGTGGTAGGGGACTCCATTATTAGGAAGGTAGATAGGGCAATCTGTTGCCAGAACTGCATGAACCGAACAGTTTGTTGTCTCCCGGGTGCTCGGATTCGGCACATTGCAGATCAGGTAGACAGATTGTTGGGGGGGGGCTGGGATTGACCCGGCGGTCTTGGTACACGTTGGCACCAATGACAAAGTTAAAGAAAGATGGAGGGTCCTAAAAAATGATTACAGGGATCTAGGCCAAAAGCTTAAGGCAAGGACCTCCAAGGTAGTATTTTCTGAAATACTACCAGTGCCATTCGCTACCGCAGGGAGACAGTCAGAGATCAGGGAGGTTAATGCATGGCTAAGAAAGTGGTGCAGGAAGGAGGGGTTTGGGTTTTTAGAGCACTGGGACTCCTTTTCTGAGAGGTGCCATCTATATTCTAGGGACGGATTGCACCTCAATGAAGAGGGATCTTCTGTGCTAGGGGGGAGAATGCTAAAAAGGTTGGAGGAGATTTAAAACTAGGATGGAGGGGAGAGGGGAATGAAACAGATCATGAACTAAATGGAATAGATGAGGATACAAGGTGGTATGAGGTAGAATGGGGGCAAGTGCAAGTTTGACAAGCAGTGAGACACCCATAGTAAATACAGATAATACTAGAAAACTTCTAAAGACTAAACAAAGTGGGCGCTGAAAGGAAGGAGCAAATAAGATAATAGTACAGGCTGAAAAAAAAAACTGAAATGCATGCTTGCTAATGCAAGAAGCCTGACAGATAAAATGGGGGCGCTTGAATTAATAGCTGCAAGGGAGCAGTATGATATCATAGGCATTACTGAAACATGGTGGGATGAAACTCATCACTGGACAGTTAATTTAGAGGGTTATTCTCTTTTTCGGAAGGATCGGCCAAATAGAAGGGGAGGTGGAGTATGTTTATATGTTAAACTGGTTCTAAAACCTATTATAAGGGATGATGTCTATGAAGGGAATGATGAAAATGTAGAGACTTTGTGGATAGAAATTAGCAGTGGAGGTAAAAGTATAAAGAAAATGTTTGTGGGAATATGCTATAAACCACCAAATATCTGTGAGATTGAGGAAGCTAAAATACTTTTGCAAATGGAGAAGGCTTCAAAACTGGGTAATGTTTGCATAATGGGGGATTTTAATTATCCAGACATAAACTGGGGCAATGAGATTAGGGTTACAACAAAAGGGAACAGGTTTTTGGGGGTGCTTAAGGACAATTATATGACCCAAATTATTGAGGAACCAACCAGGAGAGGGGCAGTTCTGGATTTGGTCATATCAAACAATGTAGAAGTAATAACAAATATTCAAGTCCTGGAACATTTGGGTAACAGTGATCATAACATGGTCTCATTTGAAATAAATTATCAAAAAACAGATTACTTGGGTTCAACAAAGACCTTCAACTTTGGAAAGGCAGATTTTAATAAACTGAGGTCTAATCTAGTAGTAATACAATGGGATGATGTTTTTGGAGGGAAAAATGTAGAAGATAAATGGGCAGTCTTTAAAACATTGTTAGAAAAGCACACTTATCAGTGTATACCCTTGGGTAATAAGTATAAAAGAAATAAGTCAAAACCAATGTGGCTAAATAAACAGGTAGGCGAGGAAATGGACAAGAAGAGGAAGGCGTTTAGATTCTTTAAGTCCGAAGGGACAGAGACATTGTATCAGAATTATAAGGAATGTAACAAAAATTGCAAAAGGGCAATCAAATTAGCAAAAATGGATAATGAAAAAAGGATTGCAATAGAAAGTAAGGTCAACCCTAAAAAAATCTTTAAGTACCTTAATAACAAAAAAATGAGAAAATAAAATATAGGACCCTTTCAGTGTGAGATGGGTAGGCCGATTATTGGAGATAAGGAAAAAGCTGAGGTATTCAAAAAAATTCTTTGCCTCTGTGTTTACCAGGGAAGAATCAAGTTCAATAGTAGTACCGCAGGAGGAAGCCAAAACCTCCATATTAATGAACAATTAGTTAACTGAGGAAGAAGTTCATAAGCGACTTGAAAAAATTAAAGTTAATAAGGCACCTGGCCCCGATGGCATACATCCAAGAGTTCTCAAGGAGTTAAGCTTAGTAATAGCAAAACCATTATATTTAATATTTAAGGACTCCATTTCCACAGGCTCAGTACCACAAGATTGGCGTAAAGCAGATGTGGTGCCTATATTTAAAAAGGGAGCAAGATCATAACCGGGAAAATACAGACCTGTAAGCCTGACTTCAATAGTAGGGAAACTACTTGAAGGTTTAATACGGGATAATATTCAGGAATACCTAATGGAAAATAAAATTATTAGTAATAGTCAGCATGGATTTATGAAGGATAGATCTTGCCAAACTAACCTTATTTGTTTCTTTGAGGAGGTAAGTAGGAATCTAGACCAGGGTAATGCTGTTGATGTGGTCTACTTAGATTTTGCAAAGGCTTTTGATATGGTTTCACACGAGAGGTTGGTGTACAAAATAAAGAAAGTTGGACTCAGTAATAATATATGCACCTGGATTGAAAACTGGTTAAAGGACAGACAACAGAGGGTTGTCATAAATGGAACTTTTTCAGGTTGGGCTAAAGTCGTGAGTGGAGTACCTCAGGGATCGGTACTGGGACCCCTGCTTTTTAACTTGTTTATTAATGACCTTGAGGTTGGGATCGAGAGCAAAGTCTCCATCTTTGCTGATGATACTAAATTGTGTAAAGTAATAGAATCAGAGCAGGATGTAATTTCTCTTCAGAAGGACTTGGAGAGACTGGAAACGTGGGCAGGTAAATGGCAGATGAGGTTTAATACAGATAAATGTAAGGTTATGCATTTGGGATACAAGAATAAACAGGCGACTTACAAATTAAATGGAGATATATTGGGGGAATCCTTGATGGAGAAGGATTTAGGAGTGCTTCTAGACAGCAGGATTAGCAATAGTGCCCAATGTCATGCAGTAGCTGCAAAGGCAAACAAGATCTTATCTTGCATCAAACGGGCAATGGATGGAAGGGAAGTAAACATAATTATGCCCCTTTACAAAGCATTAGTAAGACCACACCTTGAATATGGAGTACAATTTTGGGCACCAATCCTAAGAAAAGACATTATGGAACTAGAGAGAGTGCAGAGAAGAGCCACCAAATTAATTAAGGGATGGACATTCTAACTTATGAGGAGAGGATAGCTAAATTAGATTTATTTACATTAGAAAAGAGGCGTCTAAGAGGGGATATGATAACTATATACAAATATATTCAGGGACAATACAAGGAGCTTTCAAAAGAACTATTCATCCCACGGGCAGTACAAAGGACTCGGGGCCATCCCTTAAGGTTGGAGGAAAGGAAATTTCACCAGCAACAAAGGAAAGGGTTCTTTACAGTAAGGGCAGTTAAAATGTGGAATTCATTACCCATGGAGACTGTGATGGCAGATACAATAGATTTGTTCAAAAAAAGGTTGGACATCTTTTTAGATGGGAAAGGTATACAGGGATATACCAAATAATTATACATGGGAAGGAAGTTGATCCAGGGATTAATCCGATTGCCAATTCTTGGAGTCAGGAAGGAATTAATTTTTCCCCTTAATGCGTTTTTTTGTTTGCCTTCCTCTGGATCAATAAGTATAGATATAGGTTAAAGTATCTGTTGTCTAAATTTAGCATAGGTTGAACTTGATGGACGGAAGTCTTTTTTCAACCTCATCTACTATGTAACTAGTATTTGAGGCTATTTCTACAGTATTGTAATTAACGTTTTGTGCTGTCCTGTGTAATGTAGCCCACCCCTTATTCCCATATACTCTTTCAATTTAAAAACTTCAAATAACAGACGCAGTCAGTCTTTATAAATTATGAAATATTTATTAAAGTAAAGTAGAGAAATAACAAAGATTTGGGAAAATAATGCAATCTTCTTCCAATAATACAATCTTTTCTGGCTGTGTCTTGTACAGTTTCAACTGTAAGATAACCGAGAAAAAAATAGATGCATTAATTAAACTGTACTGCTGTGTCTGTATACTGCTGCACATGGGCACACTCTGCGCACACTATGTAAACTGTATGGAGCACATACTGTATGTGTTCCATTGAATTTGTGCGCATGCGTGAAACATGTATATCCCATACATTACTTTACTTATCCAATAGTGGTATTCCATCTCACTGGATTTGGTTTATACACAAACAAGGTGTTGAGATTGATCAACATTCAGAATCAGTAAAGCAAGGATGAAAACAAGGATTAATACAATTGCACACCCCCTCCCAACATCCACCTCAACCAACTTAATAAAAGAAAAAACAGTATATATTTAAAAATGTCATGTTTTCATTAGTCAGTTTAAGTCACTGATTAATCCAGTCCAAGTCCTCAGGTGTCATAAAAGTCCATTAATTATGTCTTTCACTATCTTGAATTCTGCAGTAGTGCATGTATACTGCTTCCCAAGCTCATCTAACATAGTTCTCTTCCAATTATAGCCTTGAAGTACACGTCAGGCCAACTCGACATAATGTTGAAAAGGCACATGATTTTGGAATGTTAATTGTGCAAATCGATGTCTCTGTCCCCTGCAATGTGCATCATACTGTATCTTTTCAATGTTTCCCTGGTTATTATGGAAAGAGGGATGTCATCTACTGGAGCCCCATGGGTAGGTGCATTTACACCTCCGTGGTTCAGGTGCTGCAGGGTAAGGTATGCGGGATTCAACTTCCTTGCAGGTCATAATTCTCAGGAGCATTGGTAATCATAGTCACAATGTCACCATCCCTGAATGAGTCGAATGGTATGTTTGGATTGTGTCAGATTCTCCCCATGTCTGTATTGATTGGATGAACAATTGGGGGAGAAGAGGCAAGGTATTGCAGCATCACAATTGTCACACCAAAACAAAACTTGACAATGCCATGCTATCCCTGAACAATACACCAGTTACAGTTAAACAGAAGCTTGGTTCTTTTGGGGTACGATGGGTGTATGGGGTGTGTATATATGATACATGTGTATGGGGGGAAAGTAGAAAGACAAATTAAACTTAGTCTTTTTGGGAGCTGCACCCCAACCAAATAAGTTTATATTTATTCCCTTATTGCACGTTTCATAATTAACTTTCGCTTATTTTCTCACTTCACTTCTATGTGTATGGAGAGTTGTGTATATGTGTGTATATATACTGCATAAATGGTGTGTGTATATAACGCATATATTGCCATTGGGTGCAATAAAGTGTGTTACATCTGTATGTATATTGTGCATATATGTTGTGTGTGTGTGCATATATGTGTAACCGGTGTTCCCCCACCCTAAGGGAGATTCCACTGTTACACAGTGTTGTGGTGCTCACCTGCAGGTTTACAGAGGGCCTGAGCTTCCACCAATGTTAGGTGGGGATGAACAGGACAGGCTTTTGGGATCAGGAGCTCCCATCTTCTCTGGTACAGTTCCTCCATTCCCACAGGGCCTATCGCAGATAGGTGCAGTCCTGTAGATAACCTCCCCCTTAAAGACTACTCAGGCAGGAGTATGAAACATGAACTTGAACTTTATTGAAGTACATCAGTTCACTTAGATTGCACGTTCTTATAGCAATCTATTACAGCACATTCACTTATCTGTCCCTTGAATCAACCCAGGGGCTTGAGGCCCCAGTGGTCTATCCTTACCTCTCCAGACTCCCTGAAGGAGTATGAGGTAGCTGCTCCCATTCCCTTGAGGGAGGGGATAGAACACACACCCCACTCCCTGAGAGGAGAGAGGGTAGAACAGAACAACAACTACATTTGGCTGCAGCCCCTTTTTTTAACCAGGGGAGGTGCTCCAGGTCTCAGCCCCGTATGGACAGTACCTAGGCCATTGGCCACCCCCATATCATTCAAGGGAGTTGGTTACTGCAGCAGTTCTTAGATTTAACCCTAACACTGCCTACGCTGGTGTCAGGGCTTAAGTGGCAGGGAATTAGTAGCCATGGGGATACCTGGCTATATGTATAGCATGCACTGTGTATGTATGTGTTGTGGATGTGTTCATATAGTTACATAGTTGGTGAGGTTGAAAAAAAGACATTTGTATATCAAGTTTAACCTATGTTTATTGTATATACATTTATATAGTGTTTGTACATGCATGCTGTGTGCATCTGGTGTGTGTACTGATGGGACGGCTGTTATTCGAACATTTAACGCGGTGTGTAGATCGGAATACCCATGCAATGTCGCGCAATTTATTTGAATCGTGCCGACTTAAACACACGGCTTGTTTATCATTTTGTCCGGGTCAGAAAAGGGCATTTTAGCGTTGTCTGCAATACCGTCGAGAAACTCAAGTGGGCGATCGTGAGTTGTTGTCATAAAAATCCAATAGCAATTCAATGTCTGTATTATACACAGAGAGGCGTTTGTACTGTACTGTGCAGTATACTGTACAGTACGCAGAGTAGTGTGAAACGCATAGGCGTGTCACAGTATCATATTTCTGCGCATTAAACATTATGATGACCTTTTGAAAATATTTATTTGAACTGATAATCCATCATACAGCGCTCTCGCCCCCGCACACACACAAGGCTCAAGGATTTCAACTTCTTATCTACAGTACACCTCTCCCACACCATTCATTTGTAATGGATGGCTTTCTGGCTTGAATCTTCCCGAGCGTGGCCTTATAGTACATTCCTGCGCATGCGTATACTGTATAACTTCCCTGTAGAAGTTCAAGTCTGAAAAAAAAGTGTTTTTTTTTTGTTCCAGTATTTATTTTTCTTTTCTCGACATGGGCTTGCATAGCAATTATGGATATTATGAGAATCAGGAGTATGGAGAAAGGTCACAGATGTGGCCTAAAAGATTCCTATTTGCACTCATTATTTACAAATGCTAGGCTAGGAAAGGTTCAATTCTTGGGGTTGACCCCATAGCCATACATAAACATATTAAAAACATATTTATTAAACATATATGCAACAATAAGCAAAATGATAGGACAACCACTATGTGGCTAAAATAAGGGGGGCAGTGGGGGGGGGGTTGTGTATGGTTACCAGAGCAGTGAGAGACCTAATTCGTCTAGTAGGTAAAACAGGGTGTAGTCCCTAGTATGCTCCCTGATGACGTCACAGAGAAGACGTCATTGCCTACCGACGTACGTTTCGCACCCCTAGCGCTTCGCCACTCCCATACCCTGACGAAGCGCTAGGGGCGCGAAACGTACGTCAGTACGCAATGACGTCTTCTCTGTGACATCATCAGGGAGCGCGGGAGCGCGGGTGTCGAGCAGTGTGAGACTGTCTGTCCTGAACAGCTCTGAGATACCAGGTCATATGTTCCCATCAGCTACATAGCAAAAGCTGAGCACTCGATCCGTATATAATATCACTGGCACTATCAGCACATAGTATATAATGTATTTTGGTTTTGACCGAGCACCATTTATCCATGTACATTCTATAGTGGCGTCACCGGATCGTGAGTGACTGATTTGGGGATAATTATGTGCAGTTGGTGAATCCGCTAACAATACATGTAGCTAGGTATAATATGTCTTTAACATGAAGAGATATAACAATACTAAAACATAAAGGGTATTGATTACACATAAGGTATGACTACTTATGCAGTAACGTATGCTCTAACTAAACACTAAGTAGACAGACAGAATATTCATTAGCATACAAGGATAAACGCATTAACAATGCATCAGTAAGATATATACCCTCTATCCCCTACCTATATTCACTAGGGACTACACCCTGTTTTACCTACTAGATGAATTAGGTCTCTCACTGCTCTGGTAACCATACACAACCCCCCCCCCCTGCTGCCCCTCTTATTTTAGCCACATAGTGGTTGTCCTATCATTTTGCTTATTGTTGCATATATGTTTAATAAATATGTTTTAATATGTTTATGTATGGCTATGGGGTCAACCCCAAGGATTGAATCTTTCCTAGCCTAGCATTTGTAAATAGTGAGTGCAAATAGGATTCTTTTAGGCCACATCTGTGAACTTTCTCCGTACTCTAGCATACCCCATTCCCGTATGTACCCTATTTTCTATATATATATTTACACTCTTATATAGTTGGAGAGCGGCAGCCATCTCTCTCTTTTTGTAATATTATGAGAATCAAACAGTACTGTTGCTTTTTAATTCCACACTAGTCATGTACGTTCTTTCTGAGGTGGGTGGCATACTGTAGTACTGTGATTTTTATTTGGGGGTGTGGGGATCAAAACATTATGATAACCTGTTGAGAATATGTCTTTGAACTACAGTACAGGTAATCCTTCATATAGCTCGCACCCCCTCCCCCTCCCCCCCGCACACACACAAGGCTCAAGGATTTCAACTTCTTATCAACACCTCTCACAAACCATTCATTTTCAAATGGTTGGCTTTGTGGTTTCTTTAATCTTCCCAAGCCTGCTCTCACAGTTCTGCGCCTGCGTGTATTTCTCTTTAGTTGGGACCTGCGACCTTGTTGATTATTAATGCGCATGCGTGTATAACTTTCCATTCATTTGGAAGTTAGTTCAAGTTTTAAAAATATATACTGTACTGTATAACATTTTTTTTTTTTTTTGGTTATCGCCATGGCTTGTATAGCAAGTATGGAAATTATGAGATTCAAGTTTTACAGTGTATGCAGTATATAATTTTTGGGGGTTATCACCGTGGGCTTGCATAGCAATTATGGATATTATGAGAATCAAACAGTACTGTTGCTTTTTAATTCCACACTAGTCATGTACGTTCTTTCTGAGGTGGGTGGCATACTGTAGTACTGTGATTTTTATTTGGGGATGTGGGGATCAAAACATTATAATGACCTGTTGAGAATATGTCTTTGAACTACAGTACAGGTAATCCTTCATACAGCTCGCACCCCCTCCCCCACCTACACACACGAGGCTCAAGGATTTCAACTTCTTATCAACACCTCTCACAAACCATGCCACGCATGCGCAAGTGCGATAAGCTAAGCCCTTCTAATTTGCCTTTTCTTCAACACAACACTCCCCCCCCCACTAGTAATAAGATTGACATGTTGTGTGAGATACAGGCCTAGCTAAGCAAGCCCTTCTAAAATGGCTATTGTACTGTAACAAAACAAGTCAACTTGAAGTTCAAATCTTATCAACAACACAACAACAGAGCTCTCCAACAGAGCCATTCACGTAAATGTACTGTTGCGTGATTATCATGAGCTGGGCAGAAGACATGTTGGATACACCTTAATGCAGGAAAATAGTATTTTTCTATAGAATTTTATTGCATTATTAACAGAAATGATTGATTAAACAATACAAATATAATCATTTTTATAAAACATTTTTTGTTTTTCTAGATATTTTTTCCCAAAGTAATGTGAAGTGCAATGCTTTGTTTGTTGAGCTGTTCATAAGAATTTCAGGTCTGAAAGAGGGGGCCGGTTTAAAAAATAGATTTTATTTTTTAATGCATAATACAGTACAAAAATACAGTACAGTAGATCTTGTCTTTCTCTTCGTTATGGCATTGCGAGATGGGGGGGAGATCGGGGAGAGAGGGGGCTGCAGCTCTGAAAATACAGTATTTCAAAAGATTTTTTTTTTAATTTGGGGGGGCAAAAATGAAATTCTATACTATACAGTAACTACTTAGAGAGGGTGGGAGAGGGGGGTTTGTGTAAGATAAAGGCTGGTTTGTACGTGAACACCGTACTATTATCTTATACATCCCCCCCACATCCTTTTTTCATTGCGACAGTTCTGAAAATGAAAAGAAACATTAAAAGCAGACATGGTTAGTTTGAGTGCCATAAAGTACTTACAGTGCTGTAAAGTACCTGTATCATACCTTCCTGTGCCTGATTAACTGAAATAAATGATTAAATAATAACAATACAGTATTTCCCAAAAAAATTTAAACACATTTTTTTTTTTTTGGCAAGAACGAATTTCTATACAGTAACTACTGAGAGAGGGTGGGAGAGGGGGGTTTGTGTAAGATACAGGCTGGTTTGTACATGAACACCATACTATTATCTTATACATCCCCCCCTTCCTTTTTTCATTGCGGCTGTTCTGAAAATGAAATAAACAATAAATGCAGACATGGTTAGTTTGAGTGCCATACAGTACTTACAGTGCTGTAAAGTGCCAGTATCATACTTACCTGTGCCTGATTAACAGAAATAAATGATTAAACAATAACAATACAGTATTTATTTCAAAAGATTTTTAAACACTTTTTTTTGTTGCAAAAACAAATTCATACTTACCTGTGCCTGATTAACAGAAATAAATGATTAAACAATAACAATATTTCAAAACAATAAAAATAAAAAAGAAAATGCTTAAACGCATTAAACCATAAATTCATGTTTTTTGGTAAACTTTTACACTACAGTAGAATTTGGTAAAAGTCGTTAGCAAGAGGGTTGCCACTCCAAGCACGAGCCTTTGTATGCCTCAACAGGCCATTTATAGTGTCTCTCACAGCTCTCATAATTGTTGGGGTAACACGGAAATAACGCTCAAGTTAGAAGGTCTTAGCTTATCGCACTTGCGCATGCGTGGCATGGTGCATAGTTTGTCAAAGGTGTTGATAAGAAATTGAAATCCTTGAGCCTTGTGTGTGTGTGCGGGGGGGGGGAGGGGTGCGAGCTGTATGAAGTTCAAAGCTGTAGTTCAAAGACATATTCTCAACAGGTCAGCATATATTTTGATCCCCACACCCAAATAAAAATCACAGTACTACAGTATGCCACCCACCTCAGAAAGAACGTACATGACTAGTGAGGAATTAAAAAGCAACAGTACTGTTTGAATCTCATAATATCCATAATTGCTATGCAAGCCCATGGCGATAACCCCAAAAATATATATTTGTAAAACTTGAATTAAAAAATAAAATGTATTTTTTGACCGACCCCCTATTGCAGACCTGAAATTCTTATTAACAGTTCAACAAAGCATTGCACTTCATATACTGTAATGTAATTCAAGGGCATTTCTCTTACCTGTTATTAAAAAAAATGTCAAAATGAGACATACAGCACAGTACAGTACACGCATGCGCATACCAGTAAAAGAAAAACAGTAGTACTATTGCAAAAGTTGAAAGCATTGAATAATAAATTATACATACTGTATAGAATAAAAGATATACATTTTTATTTGTGGTGTTTATAAGAAAAGTTGTGAAGATGACAGTACTGTACAATGTAAAAAAAAGATTTGAAGATTAAAAAAGCAGCATACTGTACAGTATAAGGTTTTCTATAAAGCTCACAATTGTTCTATCAATAAAAATGGCAATGTCTCTAAATGTTTGCCTACTTGGCAAACAATGCGCAAGCAACTTTTAAAAAAAGCGATATTGGAGGTCCATCCTAATCCCTTCTTTTGTCTTTTTCCGCTTGATGTCAAAGTTTCTTTTCTGGGGAAAAACAAACAAATATGCTATTATTACCGGTATTGCACGTGTGTCAAGTCGTGTCATTGGGAATTAAAGCAGCCGTTCAAGCAATATCCTACATATGTTTCTGTAGGATGAGAACAAACTTCTGATTGGCTCTGACTCTTCAGCCCCACCCTCTCCCTACATTTTTAAGCTGCAGCGTCACGTACTTCGACGGCCAATCAAATCATTCTTCAAAGTGCACTCAACAGAGAAACATCCCCTCAACTAGCATACAGTAATGTACTGTATTGTCCCCTCAACTCGCATACAGTATTGTATTGATGCACTGTAAAGTACGTACAGTATTGTTTAAAAAATAATTTTGTTTAGACACACGCAAGCTTGAACTGCAGCTCTAAACTTACAGTAATACTGTCATGTACAGTATAGTATAGTGTAATACAGTGTAGTACATTACTGTACATTATAAACTGTGCCAAACGGGAGGTGATGACTCACTATGACTGCTCAAGTTGACAGGTGACAGCTGACCTGGTACACTTGTAGTTGACAGCTGATGAAGCGGGAAATCATTTTGGTACTGGTAAATGCAAGCTTGCTGGTACCTGTACGCGAAATCATGCTAAGGCTGGAAATTTTCCAGGTATTCAGGTGGGGACATGTACAAAGAATAGCCATTCACCAGGTTATCACTGACGGTCGGAACCGGCCGGTGCTGGTGCTGTTGCCGGCACATTGCTGGATTGGGATTGACGATTCTTATATGGGTTAAAACCGACCTTTCTTCCTATGAAATTGCCATGATCAAACATACTGTGAAATTCTGGCATGACACCCCAATACCCGCAAATCTCTACGGCAGGAGAGGCAATGCGAAAAAAACACTGATCGTTACTTAAGGTTTTTCTTACCGCACGCTTCCACCCATGAACGTCTGGTGAAAACTTGTAAAAATCGTAGTTCGAAATTAAATATTCATATATTTCAGATACAGTCGCCTTTTTATCTGCTGCAGATTTATTGCCGAATATATTTAAAAATGCATAACTACAGTCAGGTTTTTTATACGTCTGTGGTGTAGCCATAATGTCCACTCAGCTCAGCAATTGTGCGGGGAAAGAAAAAGGCACACATTGAGTATTTAAAGCTTTTTTTATTAAGAACGCCTAATTTGATAACGTCTTCGAAAAATCAAGGTCAATTACAATGGGCCACTGTAAGTATGTACCAGTATAGACGTGGGTGCTATCTGTTTTAAACACCTGCACCCTTACATTGTAGCAAAATACTGTATACTGTAGCACTGTACAATGCACATTACAATTCAATACAATTCATTAAATGCATTAATTTCTGCCACCTGGCGGATACGCAAAGAATAGCAACCAAATTATAATTCATTAACCTCTGCCACATGGCGATATGCGAAAAATTGCATCCAAAGAAACAATAAACCATTAAATTGAACAGATCAACCGCGTGTGGCTGCCCGGTGCCGGGTTGCGCAAACGCGGCATGAATAGTGGTCAAAACACGGAAATATCGAATGGAATACAGCTGTCAACACGGAAACTGATTCGAGATCCGCTCGAATAATGGCCTCCCCATCAGTATTTGGTCTGTTATCGTGGTTGGTATGTGTTTCTAATGTGTGTACATACAGTATGTATTTGATGTGTATATCTGTGGGGTTTGTTTATTTTGTATTTCCATGTGTATAGTGCTTGCTTATTGTATGGTGTGTACATGTGTGTAGGGTGTGTGTAGTGTGCATCAATGAATGGTTTCTGGGAAGTCTAGTTCCTGGACCAGTTGGTTGGGCTTTCCCCACTGAGCTAAAATGTGCCAGCCAGCCCCTGTGTGTCCCCTCCTCTGAGTTTAAGCTCAGCCATCCAACCACTGTTTATTCATCAGGTCCAAGAACTGTACACACAGGTACCTGCTGAAGTGGTCTACCTTAACATGGCTACAGCCTTAACATGTTTTGGCCAAAAGTTTGAACCATACTTCTAAATTGAAATTTTTTTTTTAGAAATACATGAAATAATTGGTAATATTGGATGTGCATTTGACTTCTTTATTTACTCATGTTTTTTTCCTGCCAAAAGTAGCCTAATTTTATTTAAAATATAAGAAACCTGGTGGGGGCAAATGTTTTGGTCCTTTATTTTTCCATATGTTGTATTTATACCGTTATGACAATAAGAATCAAACGGTGTCATATCTCACTAACAGTCCATGTATGAATAGAAATCTTGGTGGGGACTAATATATTAGTAATTATGTTAAGTGCAAGTGGTAAAACAGTAAAGTACTGTAATACCAAGAAAAACACTGAGCCACTGCAGTCACTTCAAACACATATTTTATTTCATAATATATAAACACAACAGAGTATTGAATAAGGAGATAAGGGATTAAATAAGGAGATAAATGGATAAATATGGAGGCTCTCTCTCTCTGTCCCTACCTCTTGGCTTTTTCTTAAAGAAAGATTCTTTAGGTATATATTTAAAAATGTAGTTTTAACAAGTTGCAAAAGACACATATTTGCCAGTTTAACAAACGTGTGCGAAAGGTTTGCAGATCTATATTAACTAACAGTACAACATACCCCAGATATCCCATAGGGTGGAATGCTAATGATCGTACAGAAAAAAAAATCACAATTCATCACTGCATATTAATGGTGTTGTGAGCCACGCCTGTACATTATATTTTCTGTACATACACTATCTGTATGATAGAGGGCTTTTGTCATTTTCTTTTACTCACCTAATGTGTTATCCAATATGCACCAAAATGTATTATCCAATATGCATGATTCATGCTTAATCTAAAATACAAGTTAAAGTTTGTGAATGGTTAAGGATGAACCTTGCATATTAGATAATACATTTAGGTACATGGTGAGCAAAAAAATGCCAAAATCCCTCTATATATTGTGTACAGCAACGATAAAGAACACGACACAGCATTTAAAACCAAAAATAAAAATACTGATGTGTAGTAACCGCATCACACACATTCCTTCTAATTTGACTTCAGAATTAAATCCATTCTCGACACTAATCTGTATCACTAAACTGTGTCACTTTTCCTAATATTGATACCTTTCGAGCTTACTTTTAGTTTAGAATTTATTGTTAAAAGGTTCTGTTGAAAATTACTAATAACACATACAGTATTATATGTAAGGATGTGTATACATATATATGATGGTTCCGCGCTGTCACTGACATAGGAAGCGCCATACTGTTCTTTTGCCAGTAAGGTCACTGAGTAAGAGTCAGGCTGCGCATGCGCGAGGAAAGCGCGCGAACGGCAACCAATCTGGAGAGACTTTGGGGGTTGCACTCTGAACTGTGGGAGAGTCAGCTGAGGCTGAGGACCAATAGGGTGCGAGACTCTGGTTAGAGAGAAGAGGATGCGTGTGGGCGGTGGGAGACACGAGTAAGAGGTGAAGGAGGAGGGAGGCGGAACCTCGTGTGCGTGAGCGGAGGGTCAGTGACCCATCCGCTTAGGTCAGAGACATTCCCCAGCCCCCAGGAGCATTACCCCTGTCATCGTAGGGTGCCGCTTTTGTAGGGATGGCCGTAGTAGTTAGGGACCTACCCTTTAGTGCGGGTTCAGCTGCGGAGTTGCGGACACCATCTTGGTCTGGAGGACAGACCGCACAGATAACGGAGTGTCGGCGCAAGGCTGGAGCAACACTGGGGACCTGTGTGAAGTGGTGTGGTCACCGTAGTGACCGGAAGGTATCTTTAGTCAACAAGTGCACCTACACCGGTCAACAGGCGCTGATCCCGCCTCCCACTAACTAATTGGGGGCACCAGTGTGCCAGCATACTATGCTATACAGATACTAGTTACAGGACATACACCTTGGGAGAGTGGCAGAGCCACTGGTGTACAGAATATTATACCTAACAAGGGGTGGCTGAGCCACTGTGTGTGTGTTACATTATGTGATATATAGAGTATAAGGGTTAAGACGTGTCATGTATACTCTCTAAGCTTTCGTTAACTAATTGCATTAGTAAAAGGTTGCCTGTTGCACAATACCGTTGTATGTTTCTTACTCAGGGTAGATTCTCTAATATGGGGATCCTGGGTAAGTGGAGGCGCTGCACCATGATAAGTAAGGGTATGACCCCAGGCTCCCCATCAGCGGAGGCTCAGAGCTCCTGAAGCCACAGGTATACACAACACCAGTAGTTCCTTTAGAGCAGGGATTCACAAAAAGGGCTACATTTGGAGGCGCTGCTGAGATACTTAGACCTGGGGTGCCCCCTCATTTTTTTCTCATATTGTGCAACCAAACCACATTATGTCGGTGCCCTCGGCGCTCGAGGTGCGCAAATGGGCCCAGCGGCGCGGGTTTCCCTTAAATCGTGCTTTCGCGCTGGGCCATGTTCCCGCCACAATCTCGTTAGGTACAGTGAACGAGCAGGTCCGCAAACTCCCGCTCCTGGACAATGCCCAAGTGCAAGACCATTTCTATGACCGTGACCAGGCCTGGCGCCGGGTCTTGTATGCCACTGAACAAGATATATGCCCCGAGGCCTTGCCCCGTATACTGCTGTTGCCCGAGGCCCCGGGGGTGCGCTGCCCCATAGTCCAGGCGGACGCCCCCGCGCCCCTGGCCATTTCCACCCCACAGAGAGAGTATACAGCCGCAGTAGGTGCCGCGACTGGGGGCACAGACCATTCCCCTGACCGTGGTCTGCAACCGCGCTGGGCAGCAGCCCTGAACCTAGGCTCCTCGGCCACCCCGCCCGGCCTGCGGTCTGGCCTCAACCGACTTAGCCTATCAAGACTGGACACTTACCCCGCAGTCGGGGATAGCCTACCGGGAGACACCTCTATTCCCGCGATAGCAGCCGCTCTCCACAACACAACCCAGTCGCTTCAGTATAGGAAGTTAAAGGCCTTCTCCGGCGAGAAACCCACACCCCAAGGGGAAGTAGGAATAGAGGACTGGTTGGATCACACAGAACAAGTGCTGCCTGAATGGACCTGCACGGACGCGGTCCGAAGACAACGCATCGTTGAGTGCTTACGGCCCCCCGCGTCCCACATGGTGCACTACTACCGGGATGACAATCCGGAGGCAGAAGCAGCAGATCTCATCTACTGCCTGACAAAGGCGTATGGGGCTCCAGTGGATACTTATGCGTTGATGGCCAAATTCCACGCGTTAGCCCAGAAGGAGGGGGAAATGGTATCCGACTTCCTCAGGCGACTACACCTGGACTTATGGAATCTGGTGAGGAAAGGCGTGTTGCCAAGGATAGAAGCCAATGGACTGCACACCACTCAGCTGTTGAGGGGGCTCCTACCCCTACCCCCCGTGTTGGTACGGGTTAGTAGCTGTCTAACTCCCGGGCAAGCCTTATCGTTTCACGACCTAATGGATCGGGTCCAAGCGCACGAGACGGTGTTGTTAGGGCGTGACCTGGCTCCTGGGAAAAAGCCCCCGCCCGGAAGTAAGGAAGTCAAGAAAGTGGAACCCAAGGCCGACGGACACGAACCTGGGGACCTTGATCCCGACCACGAGGACGCCAGCACACCCGTGGCGCCCTGGCCTCGTCTCTCGACCGGGCGAAGTTCACCAACCGGGAGAAGCGAGAATTACCTCAGCCAGATTCAGTGCTACGCGTGTGGGAAGATGGGACATCTGCGTGCCCGTTGCCCCACCTTACGGAAAACGGCATCCCGGCCCGCGCAGTCAATGCCGTGCAAGACTCTGGAGGATGGAGAGACGTCGCCGCCATCCCCAAGCAGCCGAATCGGCCCCGCCGCCATTATTCGGGTAGTTATCGAAGGCATCTACGCCGCCGCATTGCTGGACACGGGATCTCAGGTGACCATCGTATACCGGCCCTTCTACGATCAACATCTCCATCGATTACCGTTACTCTCTGCGGATGCCTTGCGACTGAGGGGATTGAGTCATGAGGATTACCCCATAGACGGTGTAGTAAAGGTGCAGTTAGACATCCCACAACTGAACACTGGTAAACATCACCCCATGGAAGTGGAGGCCCTAGTGTGCCCTGAACCGCCGGATCACCCCAGTGCCCCGATCATCTTGGGCACTAACGCTGACATTGTGCGCGCGGTGTTCCGCATGTATTTGCAAGAAGCGGGAGAAGCCCCGCTGCTGGCCCTGGCCGCCTGCCCTGCTCTCCAAGAGGTCTGCGGGAAAATCGCGACTGAAGAAGAGCATGGGATGCTCTATAGTCAAGAGTGGGGACTGACTCAAATTCCCCCGGGGGAAGGAAGAATGATGGTCGCCGCATGTCACTACCCGGGCCGACGCCCGGAGGATCAGCTCTTCTCCTTAGAAAGTGTGGCCCAGGATGAGCACCGGCTGGGCTACGAAGTGTTGGCCTCCGTCAAGAAGTGGCCTGGAAAAATCCCTGAGCGCACCTGGGTATACGTGCAGAATATCTCCCCATATCCCATGAGCATTGATCGACGCCAGCCACTAGGCAGAATATACCCCGTGACTCCCGAAGAAAAGAGCGTAACGGGGCGACCCCAGAACTATGGTCATACCTCCGGATCCCGGCTAGAATTCGACTTTGGGGATTCTCCGCTCCCAGAGGAGTGGAGGGAAAGGCTGCGGATCGAGTTACAAAAGCGCCAACAGGTGTTCTCCACCAGTGACATGGATGTGGGATGCAGCCGCAGTGCAGGAAGCGCCATACTGTTCTTTTGCCAGTAAGGTCACTGAGTAAGAGTCAGGCTGCGCATGCGCGAGGAAAGCGCGCGAACGGCAACCAATCTGGAGAGACTTTGGGGGTTGCACTCTGATCTCTGAACTGTGGGAAAGTCAGCTGAGGCTGAGGACCAATAGGGTGCGAGACTCTGGTTAGAGAGAAGAGGATGCGTGTGGGCGGTGGGAGACACGAGTAAGAGGTGAAGGAGGAGGGAGGCGGAACCTCGTGTGCGTGAGCGGAGGGTCAGTGACCCATCCGCTTAGGTCAGAGACATTCCCCAGCCCCCAGGAGCATTACCCCTGTCATCGTAGGGTGCCGCTTTTGTAGGGACGGCCGTAGTAGTTAGGGACCTACCCTTTAGTGCGGGTTCAGCTGCGGAGTTGCGGACGCCATCTTGGTCTGGAGGACAGACCGCACAGATAACGGAGTGTCGGCGCAAGGCTGGAGCTGGGGACCTGTGTGAAGTGGTGTGGTCACCGTAGTGACCGGAAGGTATCTTTAGTCAACAAGTGCACCTACACCGGTCAACAGGCGCTGATCCCGCCTCCCACTAACTAATTGGGGGCACCAGTGTGCCAGCATACTATGCTATACAGATACTAGTTACAGGACATACTCCTTGGGAGAGTGGCAGAGCCACTGGTGTACAGAACATTATACCTAACAAGGGGTGGCTGAGCCACTGTGTGTGTGTTACATTATGTGATATATAGAGTATAAGGGTTAAGACGTGTCATGTATACTCTCTAAGCTTTCGTTAACTAATTGCATTAGTAAAAGGTTGCCTGTTGCACAATACCGTTGTATGTTTCTTACTCAGGGTAGATTCTCTAATATGGGGATCCTGGGTAAGTGGAGGCGCTGCACCATGATAAGTAAGGGTATGACCCCAGGCTCCCCATCAGCGGAGGCTCAGAGCTCCTGAAGCCACAGGTATACACAACACCAGTAGTTCCTTTAGAGCAGGGATTCACAAAAAGGGCTACATATATATATATATAATATGTTTTCTTTTAACAGTTTTCTCAATTTTCATTTTTTTGCCGTGTTTAAATGCCTTTTTTAATCTTGACTGCTGCTGTTTTGAATTGACCTTTAAAATATTTCTATGCTTTGATAAATTTGGATTATACCCAAAAACTAAGTGTATAGCCTTTCTAACACATTTAGTCATTGTGTGCTGCTGCCAATCCGAAAAGTACCTCTAATAACAGGAAATAAGTAATTGGTCTCTTAAAACACCTGATATTTATTTCACAATAGATTACCATGAAATGAGCCAATTTATGCCTTGAAGAATAAACTCTTTCCAAGTGATATATGCCATAAGTAGACAGGTGAATTTAAAATGCATGATTCACAAATTACTAAAACATTTAAAAGAAACACATTAAGAGCTAAATGCATTATACTGTAGGACACCACTGCACCATGGAATTGAAATCACTACACAAAACAAACATAGGAGTCTGTGGATGGTTAACCCATTTACTTCATTTCTACCCAGCAAAAAAAGAAAAAAAGAAGTTGGAAGTAGAAAGAGTAACCTGTAAACTGATGTAGGGAGGAATTTGTCAAAGTCTCCAGGCTTCAAAAATGAAATCTCCACTAACTATATCAAAGAAATATTTAGTAATTTAAAACAATGGGATTTTTTTATTGAAAATTAAACCCAGTAAGGGATATTAAATATAGCTAGAAATTAGCATACTCGCCCCCAAACCATCCAGATTTGTGTTTTTACAAAGATAAACTATACCAAAAACAATATCTGAAGACCGACCCAAGCTACAAAGTAATAAGCTGGTTTCAATGGATTTTAGTAGAGATGGATAAAACATTCGCCAAAATTTGAATTTGTCTCAAATATCGCGTTTATTCGCAAGTACGAATATTAGTGGATCGGTTAAAAAAAAGTGACATTTTCCTATCTTTGTTGAAAAGTATGCAATACTGCCAGCCCCAATATTCACACATTCAATTCACCCAGAAGTTCCGGAGCTTAAAATATGGGTTTTGTGGGGGCAAGGGAGGGAGAGCCTATTCTTAGTTAGAGTCCCAAGTGCTCCTTTACACTTCTCCCTCCTCTCCCCTTCTCCCCCTCTCTCTATGTCAGACATGTAACATCTGTGAGTATTCAACCATTTGTTAAATTGTAATCCCCCAGCTTTGAAGCAGTTATGACTTTTCTCCACCAGGCACAGATACACTAAGCTCAGTTAAATCAGGGCAAAAAAATATATATAATTAAGTTACCTAAAGTAGTAACATCCATTATTTCCCCTGACTTTAATGTATATCCATTAAAGTGAATTATATGCAAAACCATCAGCCATTCTACATATTATTATCATAAGTTGATGTTAAGCATTTCTTAAATAAAGGCAGCGTTACTCCCATCTATACCCTTATATTGGACAAAAAAACAAGGATGGAGGTGCAGTGCAGTGCGATCCTTGTTTTTCGTCTTTTTGCTGGGGCATTCAGCAAGGAGCATGCCGATGCGACATCCAGTAGGCAACAACTGAGTATGTCTCTACAATCAACACAGTGGAGACTTTGTATTGTATCGCTACTGTTTTGAAAACATTGAGTGGCTGTGGATGGGCGGACAACTGGAATTTCGAGACTCCATTCTCTAGTATTCTTTGCGCCGTTCTATGCCAGTTCCAATGCAAGTCATACACCTATGAGACGTGATTAATCAGATCTGGAAATCAGGCTGATCACAATCCAGTTGATGCAAATTGTTATACTATGCTATGCTAACATACTATGCTAGCTATTTGTGGAAGGAGGCACATGCCTTTGATAAATGTTTGAATGTTTTTGAATACATTTTATTTCATACCATTGGACTTGTTGGATTATAGTGCTTTAGATTTTGTCAGTACTGGTTTTGGATTTGTTTCGTACTGTACTGTCTATACCCAGAAATATAAGGGAGAGGTGACAGAGAGAGTCTCTTTCTTCTCCCCTACTATATTTCAGGATCTGGGTGGGAGTAACGAAACCTCTATGTAAGAGCTATAAACGTTAATTCCATTTTGGAAATTAATACCATTAATTCCATTTTGTTCAATACATACCTATTGGAAGGAAATTGTGAATAAAAAAACATTTTTGTCGTCCCCCCCACCCCCAATGCTGTTAAATTTCTTTTAGCATGAAATGTGTATGCTATTGACTTTTTGTGTTTTATTTTTCTTTCTTGGCGTTTGCAATAAGGATTCAAAATGTATGTTGGGGATAGGGAGTAATTCTCGATGTTATGTTCTCCACTCCATTAATAAGGTAATCACAGTAATACATCTAAAAGCACATACTGTATGTCATGATAAGGCCAGAAAATATTCAGTATTTTAATAAATCTGGCACACTAGAGGTTAACTTGAGTTTCACATTGTATCTTAAAAATACAAGTAATTGTTTTTTTAGCAGGTCAGACTAATGACCCTGTCAGGGGTTTATTATTTATCAAGGGTTGAGGTTATGTAAGACCAATATATACCACGGGAAAGATTGGGGAGGGGAAGGAAGGAGGAAAGTTAACCCCTGCTCAGCTAAATGATGTAAAGTGATTAGTGAGAATAGATAAGTTGCTCGGCTGACAATTGTATCAACATATATACCAAAGAAAAAGAACTCAGTTCTAATAGCACTCGTTTACCTAATTGTGTATATTATTTAATTAAAATTATATTCATTATTGAAATAGTAATTAAAATAGGGGGTGCATATATAGACCAAACATAAATAAAAAATGGATAGTGTAGCTCCTTTGTTAGAGACAATTACTGCACCGACTAATGTACGATTGTACTCGATTTTGTAGAGACCTCTAAAGTATTTAGGAGGTAAAAGTTTAACTATATTTGGTTAGTAGAACTTAGTTATTTGTATTCAGACATAGCATATACTTCATAATGCCTTGAATATAGTAGCCTGTTTCCTTAATTCATGAACTAATATACCTCTGGGCGCACTAATGTCCTTCAGAAGACACAATTGGTTAGGAAAGACTCACAAAAAGTCACTCTTGGATAATTAACAATAAGTTGAGATCAACAGTGGGTGGAAGATATGCTCAGACGCTAAGTATTGGTCTTGCTTTTTTTTCCTTCTAAATTGGCTATAATTGTATCAGTGTACTTAGTACCCTTAATTGAAAGCAAGACTGCTGATATATACAGTAGCTGCCAATTGTCAGGGAAAAGATATTCTAGTATCTAAGGACAGTTGTTAGTACCTATTAGATTGTTACACTAAATAAATGAATGTCTGTGTAGCCAGGTCCCGCTCTGGGTTATTACCTTTAGCTCTTCCGGCACTAACCTACGCGGCGGTTAGGGATTCCCCTTGGGCTCCAGTGAACACACAATATGATACAAATAACACATAGGATATATACACTAACTTTGGGAATTGGCAATGAAGTAATCAGGATCTTGGATTAGCAATTCATGCAGGCATCAAGTAGAAGTAATCACGAACAACATTGGGCATAGAGCTTACACTCGTTTATATGGGATTTAAGCTCTATACCCTAACATTGGGTGTCAGGTATTGGTTAAAAATTACCTCCACCCAATTGCCTTTTGCCAGCTAACGTCGGAAGCACTTTGGTACCTGCCCCCAGGTAACTGGCACATGCGCACATCCCCCTGGCCAGAGACCCATTTTCAGCACCCCACACTAAAGAATAGGCACTGCTGAGTCTGCCAGAAGGGGATCTGGACAGGAAAAGTTTGACTTTAAGTGTAATTTACAGCATCTATCATAAACACTCATGTCCTGCTCTCCTCCGCCCTAGAATACTTGATCAGGGTGTATGAGCCTTTGATCAGGGGTCTTGTTGTAGACATAGTGTCGCCCTCTGACCATTAACATACTGCAGGGGCTACTAGGTTTCGCGGGCTTTATGCTAGGCATAAAATGCAGTACATTTCTACAAATACATATCTATTAAAATAATCCGTTTGGCTGGGCCGAGCGGGCTACAAATTGCCAGACCCTCATGCCGGAGGGGATTCTACATGGTGGCCAATTTTCAGCTCGCTGGAACCCACTGAACCGGAGTTACAGAAATACACTTTAAACAGACATGTGTTACACATTGCATTTCTCTGCCATTGAAGTCAATGGCAGAACCACATTTTAAACAGTTACCCACACTCCTTTCCATTGATCATAGAGGGCTGGAATTTGCCATGCAATGGTGCCGGAGCAGTGACTACACGATGGCCAAATCTCAGCCCTGTAGTCCTCAAAGAACCAGAGTTACTGGTTTCCACTTTGTACACATTTGGACTTTGTTTTAAAACGCCACGCAGCTTTTCTCCGCCATTGCAGGCAATGGTGGGACCCTCATGGCCAGCACGAACCTTTCTCATCGTCATTGACCATCGGAACTTGTTGGGGTCGAGTAAGGGGGTCCCCTTGAGCTAGGGGCAAAAAGAATTAACCCGCTAGCTGCCCTAGGACCGGAGATACAATTTTAATATGATTGAACTTGGCCGTGACCATGTTCCCACGCCAATTGAGTGATCAACGCTTTTCTATTGATATTATATCCGCTTTCGGGGTTTGCGGTTTGGCTGGCTGCCAGCTCGTTCCTGGAGGTCAGACTCGAGGAATCCCCATTGAAATACATTCTCCATGCATTTCAATGGCGGCGTTCCACTTGTCCTCTCGGGCACCACCTGCTGGTCTTCTCGGATATTTAGGCCAAAACCACTGAAATCTCCATTGACTTGCATGGAGCTTCAATGGTGGCCTATGGGATGAGCTGCAAACGGGGATAGAAAAGGCGGGAAGGGGAACAAAGGGCAATAAACACTTTAATGCAATTCACCCTTTCCATCCCGACCTGATCCCAGTGTATGTGTTGGGTGCACACACTGTAAAGGGGAAAAATACATACAACCACGGGAGAAACAGTTTTCAATGAGGCCGAGTCATAAAAACACTATTAAACATTATAATAGTTAACCCCTCGCCTCCCATATGATGGTGGGGTTGGCCCTGTGGGTGTAACCCCTTTATTACTGGGCCCACCCCCCCCCCTCCATCGCTACAATTAGGTACAGTGCAGCTGGGGGAAGAGAAGCGGCTGCATCTTGGGCGATCGCGTCGCCGGTGGCTTCTGTAGCAGGGCGTCACCATCTTGCGCAAGGTTTGCGCATGCGCAGGGTGGCAGCCCTGTCAGGTAGCGCAGGCACAATGTGCAAGGCGCAGGCGCAATGCGCAGGTCACACGCGGCTGCCCATAAAGACAGGTTTAGCAGGGAATTACAAGTCCCATCAGACTGTGGAGCCTGAGACATATGACGCATGGCAGCCAATTGCGTGACAGGATTCCGCTGTTGAAACAGTTTGGAACGCTGCAAGGGTGAGGCAGTTGATGCTGGGAGATAGGGAGGGGAGGAGGTGCGTATGCAGGTGTCAGTTACCCTCTGCATTAGGTCAGTATACCCCTAGGCCCAAATTAAGGCCCTGAGTCACCTCCAGCTTGTAGTTGCTGTAGGGACAGCCCTTTGTGTAGGGACCTTGTCTGTAGTATTCAGTAACAGTCAGGGACAAAGATGCTGATCTGAGTAATCTGATATTCCTAGTCTGGGACCAGACTATTGGACTGCCATCCAGCCATGCTCTTCTGTGGAGTTCAGGATCTCGTTGAGGACCTCGTGGAGCGGCGGATCCTTTTTGAAGTAGTCAGCGTGTCCAGGTTCTGGAGCGCCCGGCAGGTATTTCATAAGTGCACCAACATACCGGTACTTTACAGGTGCTGATCACACCTTGGGTGTGGGTTCTTTGGGTACACTCGGGGGTTAAGTGACCAAGGGACTGGGTCGGTACATTGGACACGGTGTGGTAATACACAGTGGTCGGTCAATGCTTATCCTGAGAGGAAGGGTTATGGTCAACCGTGTTGATTATTATTCATGTGTATTCTGTGTAACACCTGCAGTAAAGGTTATCAAGTTAATCTAAGAGCTGTTGTTACTATTTCCTGTCTGGGGTTATCTATAGTTTTGGGATCCTGGGCAGGGGGAAGCGCTGCCCATTAATATATTCATTGCCTCAAGCTCCCAGTGGCGGAGGCTCAGATCTCTGTGAGCCTAACAGGTATATGCAGCACTAGTAGACCCATTTTGACAAAAGGGAAAGAGGGCTACATCTGTTAGAACTAAGATATTCAAAGTGGCAGATTACTGATAGGATAGTTGAGTAGTTCCCTCTTTCTTATGGCATCAATGTATATTTATTTCCCAGAACAGACACCTTGTCCGTATTCATATCAGTGATGACACAAGTTGGCTAGATTGCAACAGACGTATCTTCTGGTGCGATTCATGTTGTCAACAAAGTTAGTGATTTGGCAAATAATTGGCTTGCTTTCAGGTGTGGGCTCCCCTCTCAGGAGCTCAGAGATTATGCTGTGCAGGCTTAAAGGTAAAACCTCAGAAATTAAAGTTCAGTAATATATTGACGTTACAGAGGATGTACTGAGTAACATAGAGATATAGCCTCAGAATAATAGGTTCAGTAGCATATTGATGATGCTTAACCGTTTGTCAATACGTGATGTAGAAGTTGTATTGAATGAGTATTTAGTATGCAATGCAGTTCTCATAAACACGCAGCAATAATGTGTATATCTTATGGTTATAATTAGCACGTTATTGTCTCTTTAAAGTGACGCTAAGGCAAAATAGTTACTAAGCGTCTCTGTATGGTTTGAAAGAAAACATACCATTGATTATCAAGCGCAGTGCTGTCCTATATTCACAGAGGACTAAAGCTTACTACAGACATACCCCGCATTAACGTACGCAATGGGACCGGAGCATGTATGTAAAGCGAAAATGTACTTAAAGTGAAGCACTACCTTTTTCCCACTTATTGATGCATGTACTGTACTGCAATCGTCATATATGTGCATAACTGATGTAAATAACACATGTGTTACAGGCTCTATTGTCTCCCCACTTGCTCACAGCTTAGGTACAGGTAGGGAGCCAGTATTGCTGTTCAGGATGTGCTGACAGGCGCATGCGTGAACTGCCGTTTGCCTATTGAGAGATATGTACTTACTCGCGAGTGTACTTAAAGTTAGTGTCCTTAAACCGGGGTATGCCTGTACTTGGCTATATACGTGACGTTTAGAACCACTGTCCTCAAAAAATCGCAACCTTAAATTCTATTTTTGCAGCTTTCTGGGTAACTAGTTGATATTGCCATGTATATGAGGGCCTCCGGATGCTACTGAACCTGTTATTTTGAGGCTTTGGGCCTCATGCAGTAAACACCGAAAAGCCATTTTTCGCAATTTTCTCGACAATATTGCCTCTCCGATTCAGTAAGCGCCGATAAGCTCCAAAAATCGGCATTTTTTTTAGCCGAAATGTTTTTTTTCGGCAGCCGTGTGCCGAAAAGCCACTTTTCACCACTTTCTGAAATGCGCTCAATTCTAGTAGCCCCGATCAGCTTTTCGCTGCTGATCGGCACTCTAGAATTTAGATTTGAACGGCAATCCAGCCCGCCAACTAAAGTTGGCAAGTTGCTGGGGCAGAACCATCGGCAAGGTCGACACTTAGAAAAAATCAGGCCTTTTTCCTGCCTGGGATTGATGCCGAGGCAGGAAAAATGCATTTAAAGCCCACTTTATTACCTTAGCGGCTAACCGCTAAGGCAATGAAGAGGTTAACCAGCCGTGCCAGGTTTATTGTGGGTAGCGGGGGTGGGTGAAGGGGGTATTTGTCCCTTGGTGGCTGTTCAGGGCTTGCGGGGGTTTGCGGGTGGACTTAACCCCTTCATGACCTTAGCGGTTAATACCGCTACGGTCATGAAGGGGTTAAGCCCTCCTGCTACCCACCCGCAAGGCCTAAACAACCACCGTTGGGGCTAATACCCACTTCGCCCACCCCTGCTACCCTCAATAATAAAAATACACACACAACAGCCCCACAATAAATAAATAAATAAATAAATAGATATAAATATATATATGAACAAAAGCGCAAGCTCCATAGCACGTAACTGAGTAAAAAATAAGGTACATTTATTTAAAAAATCAGCAACCCACAAGAATGTGCACTTACAGGATTTCAAACAAAACCATTCGTGGGAGAGAAACTCTATTGTGGTCATCTGCGGTGGTAGAGTGAGTCCCAGGTTTGCAGAGTGGATGTAAACAGCCCAGGTTCACCATGAATTGGCAGCAAGATATAAAGGCATCCAATGCCTGCACGTCCTTTGCTCTCTCATACAATGATTGCTAACACTTGAAATTACCGTCAGCCGGAGCGCAGGGAAGCGAGGGACTCCAAATACACCAACACGATGACGTCACAGCTATTCGCGTTTCGTCACACTGCGGCGACTTTGTCAGGAGAAATGTGATTGTCAGGGACAGCCAGTTAAATAGGCTGGATCAAGTAAACCTATTTTCACATTGGAACTAAGTTTCACCACAAATCGTATAACTCTAAAATTACTATAAATATCAACATTACAATGAACAACAACAAAAAAAAACATCAATAATTATGTTGTTCACATCATACAATGAAAATAGCTAAAACTAAACAATTTAATTATGTATAAACTCAACTAACACAATGACATGTTAGAAAAAGCTGTCCCACTATTACCAATCTAAGTTTCATCAAATATGGAAAAAAATATATATATATACCAAATTGAAATTAAAACCTAAACCTATCATTTTAGTTTCAAAAGATATTAATAAATCAATATATTAATTAGAATATAATAATATGAATATATAAACAACCAAATACCACTATACCATATAAAAATGAAAAATGAAATGATAGAAAAATCTAAATAAAATTGAAAAATTATTAAAATCAGCCTATTGTGTGATGAGAACATCTTTGTGTGATGAGGACAACATTCACAAAACAATCTTTACATTATATGTATTAACAAAAATGATTAGATTAATAATTCACATAGTGCATTAATTAACATTATATCTAATTACATATAATAACAACAATTGTTACATTAAAAATAACTAAAATTATAAAAAGATAAAGGAAAAAAATGGATTAACTATTAAATAACACCTACTTTAAGGAAATATCATATAATATAGAGCAGCGGTGCGCAAACTGTGGGGCGCGACCCCCAGGGGGGGCGCGACACTGCCGACGGGGGGCGCGGGGTTTACAGAGGCCCCGCACGCTTCCCGAAGGCACTTAATTTAAGTGCCGGGGGAGCTGCAGGGCCTCTGTAAACCTAACTTACCGTGGCTCCGGCGGCTTCCTCCCTGTGTCGCCATGGCAACGCGGCGTCAAAATGACGCTGCGAGGTCATGTGACGTCACGTTGCTATGGCAACGTGACGTCATTACGCCGGAGCGCGGGTAATTTGGGGTTGGGAGGGGGGCGCGGGAGTGAGGGGACAGCCGGCAGGGGGGCGCAGGGAAAAAAGTTTGCGCCCCCCTGATATAGAGGAATACCCTCCAAAAACACAGAACCCCATCCTAGGATAGGGGGAGAGGAACCGAACTAGCAACCAGAGCAGAAAGGCAGAGAACAGCAAGGCAGGAAACTAAACCAGTGTGCTAGTATCCAAGCACTCATTAAGACCCCTGGAGAAAGTGGTCCAAGTGAGTATATCCAAAAAGACTCTCTCATACATAGTGTCTTAAATCTATCTCCCCCTAATAGGGTACTCGGAATACTCTCAATACCCATAATAACAAGTCCCTTGGGATCCTTTTTGGTGTACTTAGGAAAAATGTCGAGGAACACTGTGTGCCAGCACTCCCTTAATGATGGAACGTCTGTGTTCCAGGAATCTGACACACAGTGCTCTTTTAGTGCGACCCACATATTGCAATTGACATGGACAAGATAAAACATACACTATATATGTGGAGAGACAGTTGATTGAACTTTTTAATGTATATTCAGACTTGTTGCTAAATGAAGAGAAAGTATCCTACAGATGCAGATGTCCACACATTAGACATCTAGATCTGCCACACCTAATGTTTCCAGACACTAACTGTGAACCACTATTCTCAACTGAAGTATCACTAAGTCTACTTGGGGCCAAGATGTTCTTGATATTTAGACCCTTGCGGAAGACCAGTGGTGCCACAGTGGACAACTGACTGCTGAGGTGCAGATCTGAGAGCAACATTTCCAGTGGCGATTGATAATTTATCTAATTTTGTGAGAATAACCATTAAATTTTGTAATAAACTTAACCCCACAGTTGTTTGTGTTGATATCTGCCAAAGGCATGGATTGTTTGCACTGTTTGAGCTCTGATTTAGCTAACAGATTCACACTTTCAACCGACCTGACCTTCTTGAATGCCTCCTGCACCAGAGACATATCATACCCCTTTTGTTTGAAATTGTCGATGAGACGACCGGCTTGCAGATCAAACACCTGGTCGGACGAGCAATTCCTCCGCAGTCTATTAAACTGACTGAGGGGGATATTGCTTAGCCATTTGGAATAATGTGCACTTTTTGCATGTATATAGCCATTGACCGCCACGTCCTTGAAATGCACCCGTGTCTGGATATTCAGATTCAAATCTACTGACAAGTCCAAATCTAGAAAGACAATACTAGATGCATTAATCTGGTGGGTGAATCTGAGGCCCATATCATTGGAGTTAAAGTCGGTCAGTATCTGCTCGAGGTCACCCCCATCTCCGTCCCATATGATCAAAATGTCATCAATGTACCGGCCATAGAACACCAGACCCGCCCCCAGCCGTGCATTGGGCCAGATAAATCTGGATTCCCAATAACCCATAAAAAGGTTCGCATAGCTGGGGGCAAATGTGGTGCCCATGGCTGTACCACAGGTCTGGAGATGGAAGCTATCCCCGAACAGAAAATAATTGTGACCAAGGATAAAGCCGACAAGGGAGAGGATGAAATTAGATTGTGATACATGTAGATCTTCACCAACCCCCAAAAAGTGCGCAACAGCCTCGATACCCTTATCATGCCCAATACATGTTTATAATGACTGAACGTCACAGGTGGCCCATTGAAAAGTAGATTTCTACTGTATAGAAGAGAGGGAGTCTATGACGTGGAGCGTGTCCCTTATATACGAACGAAGATGGACCACATTTGTTTGTAAAAAGTGGTCCACGTATTTAGACACACTCGACGTCATGGACTCCACCCTTGACACAATGGGCCTATCTGGTGGGTTCACGAGGCTCTTGTGCATCTTCGGGAGGTGGTAGAAGATAGGAATACGTGGATTGGCTACATAAAGAAATTTAAGTTCATCCTTTGTAATAAGCTTCTCATCAAAAGCCTCCCTTTCCCTTAAATAAATGTACCATATTTTTTACTCAGTTACGTGCTATGGAGCTTGCGCTTTTGTTTATTTTTTGTTCATAGATTCCAAAAGTGGTTGGCTATACCACTCCCCTTAAAGCTGCAAAGACGCTCCCTGGATCTTCTATTGGGACTATATTTCTCTCTGGATTTTTTGTTTGAGTGGAACATTCAATTTGGATTGTCCTTTTTTTTCACTATCACGTTATGGTTTGTAGATATTATTAGGTTAAATTGTGGTAATTTTAATTTATTTTAATATTTTAAATATGTTATTATAATTTATCATTTATTAGGGTTATTTCACATCCTCTTTAGCGCTACTTTTTGTGTTGTCTTTGTTATAAATATATATATATATATAAATATATATATATTACACCAACAACCCATATACCCCCCCTAACAGACAGTACATATATGCACAGCAATGATACTATAGGCCGGCGGTGGCCCTCGGGTGTTACCCGCATGTGTCCCACGTGCCTGCAGTACCAATTCTGTGCCCCCCCCAAATTAATTTAGAAACACATATATACTTATAAAGAAATGCACCCCCCCCCCCCAACACATACAGTATAGTAATGGGCACAATTACTATTATCCACAAATGGATAATAGTGCATTTGCCCATTTAAAATACATAAGGAACAATACATACATTAAATACATATTGCACTCACCCATGTGACAGGCTTTGGTTGACGTCACATCTGTTCTCCCCAAAGCCTCTATCACATGGTCTACTAGAGCCAATCAGAGTAGGGATGTAGTTCCCATGCTCTGATTGGCTACCGTACCATGTGAGTGCGGCCATCTTCCTTTCATGACGTCATCTTAAAGGCAAATGAAGCACAGCCACTCTGATTGGCTGGCGTCATTGCCTTTAAATGACGTCATCAAAATTAATTTTTCCCCCCAAAATCACATGGTTTTCACGGCCCAATCAGGGCCGTGGGAACCATATGACGATAATGTAACGTCATAGGCCTATAAAAGCCTATGTCGTCTCATTTTGAAGGCAGACGCCGAGGAGGACGGACCTCCGGAAGGAAGAAGAGGACCGAGGCGTGGCATCAGATGGTAAGAAGACCCCCAGAAGACCCCAGAAGAACAAGAAAGAAGACGGAAGAACACAGATCAAGATCCCGTTGATGCTATGGATTAGAAAAAAAAGTCTTGGTTTATTTTTTTATGTTTTTTTATTTTATGGGTTCCTGTTGCTGTGCGTAGATTAGTTCGAGAGTTTGGTGTTCAACGGGAGTCGGTGAGTAGGGCTGCTAATGGTAAGTTAACAAAATAATTTTTTTTTTTAACTTTAACTGTTTTTTGGAATTTATTACGTGATTATATTTTTTTCCATTATCATTTCTTGCCACTGTATGTATGTATGTATGTATGTATGTATGTATGTATGTATGTATGTATGTCTCTATCGATATATACATACAGGGTAAGAAATGATTTGGTTGAAAATGCTTGTTTTGCACTATTTAAATGTATTTTGATATGCTGCTATTCTTAAACGTGTGTAATGTAATTTTTAATTAGATAGATGTAATTTTTGGTGTTGTATGCTGTACTTTAGGTCAGGGTGAGGCTTGCTTTTTTATAGTGCGTTTTTTTTGGTACTACTATTTTGTCAGATGTTAACTCTTTTGGAGAATGGGTTTGTTTAACGATTAAAAGAGTTAATTGTGTAATTGATTTGGATGGTATTTTAATTGTTTTGGGATTTGATTAATTAATGGTGATTTATTTCGGTTGCCTTGCTTGGTTTAAATAGTATACTTGTTTGGATTTCATTTTATTTTGTTTTGAATATTTTATTGTTAACATTGATTGGCAGAGTGTACATGGTGCACAGATTTTATGCATCATGTATACAATGTGAATTCAATGTTTTGATTGGCATTTAATGATATTGATTGGAAGAAGAGAATGATTTTATTACGAAATAGGATTTTGTTAGACTGTGACTGATATGGAGAAGTGGTATTTTTATTTGTGCATGTTTTTGTTAACCCTTAAACATTTCTTTGTATATTGGTTCATCATGTGTATATATATATATATATGTATGTATATATACAATAAATATATATATGTGTGTATATATATATAGTTGCATGATTAAGCCACTGTGAAAATGAATGGGTGAAGGGTGGGTTTCGGGCCAGGGTGGCTTAACCCCTTAATTACCTTTGCGGTTATTATCCGATAAGGTGATATAAGGGGTTAATTGATATCAGAATGCAATTTGCTGTGGAGGGGGCTTCATATTGATCAGGTTAGTAGAACTTGATTTATTTTATTATGCTGGTTAATGTGTTTAATAATGGGCAAATAATCTATTATCCATATCTGGATAATAGTTATTTTGCACATTATTGTACTGTATTTGTTGGGGGGGGGATTGATGTATTTAATGTATAGGACAGGTTTAATTTTTTTTTTCATACAGGGTTTTTCCTCAGGTCTGCAGGGGACCTATGGAGAACACCTGAGGTCTCCTTTGACTTCTCACGAGTAAATGGCTGCCGGGTCCATGGGGGACACCTACAGGGAAGAACCGGTGGCCCCACATATGTGGGGGCACCGCGGACACGTAGGGACCACCCGAGGGCCCCCAGAACCCTGTGGGAACCACCCAAGGCCCCTCAGACACCTGTGGTTCTGACCCGGGGCCCCCCAGGCAGCCGCAGGCCTACCCGTGGAGACCCCATTGTGGCCCATGCAGACCCACGGAGACCACCTGGTGGACCACAGCACCTGGCGGGGACCACCCGTAGGCCTTCAGACCCTGTTTGAAACATGGTGCTGGGCTACTGTGAGGTCTACGGACTCCCGTGGGCCTGGGGTATTAACCCTGTATGTAAAATAATAAATCATGTATTTATGGGGGGGCACAGGGGGTGGGTTATGTATTTAATAAATAGAATGATGTTTATTGTGGGGCTGTTTATTGTTTTTATTGTGGGTACTGGGGGTGGGGGAAGGGGGTATTTGCCCCAAGGGTATGTGGGTAGGCCTCCCGGCTGGGTATTGGGTGAGGGTGGTTAGGCCTCACGGTGTAGGGGGGTAGTGGGGGAGGGTATTTAGGCCTCCTAAGTGGTGGGTGAGGGTGGGTTAACCCCTTAATGACTGTAGCGGTTAATAACCGCTATGGTGAGTAAGGGGTTAGGGGACATTACATTGGCTGTTTTTATTCTTTTTTATGTTTTGCAGCATCGGAGGGGGCATGGACGGTGATGAAGATGAGGATGGCCTTCATCATGGCAGCCGGACATGGGTGAGTGCTATATGTATTTATTGTATTTATTGTTCTTTATGTATTTTAAATGGGCAAATTCACTATTATCCATATGTGGATAATAGTACTTTTACACATTACTATACTGTATGTGTTAAGGGGGGTGTATTTATTGAAAAGTATTTATGTATTGTTAATTTTTTGGGGGGCACAGAATTGGTACTGCAGGCCTGTGGGGAACACCCGAGGGCCACCACCGGCCTATAGTATCATTGCTGTGCATCCCAAAAATGTAATATATGTAATGGGGGTATAGGGGTTGTTGGGGGCACAGGGGGTGTATGTTGTTTATTGGAGACAATTGTCCCCAATAAACATGCTATTATGCCTTAACCCCTTCATTGCCTAGCGGCTATCCGCTATGGTAATGAAGCAGCATTAATGTATTTTAATAATATTGTGCGGGAGCAGGGGGTCCCCTGAGCTGAACCGCATTGAATTCTGGCTCAGGGACCCCCTGCTTCCCGAGTTACAGGCCCCGGTATGGGGCATCGGTGCCAGTGTCGTTGCCATCTTTATAGCGGGCACGTCGCGCATGGGATGCTATAAAGATGGCGGCGACACTGGCACCCGATGACCCATACCGGGGCCTGTAACTCGGGAAGCAGGGGGTCCCTGATCCACAAATCAATGTGGTTCAGCTCAGGGGACCCCTGCTCACAGTACACTATTATTAAAAATACATTCATGCTGCTTTGTTACCATAGGAGATAGGCGCAAAGGTAAGGAATGATTGTTTATTAATATGGGTGTTTTATTCATAGTGTAAATGTGCAGAGGGTCTCCGGAGCTGAACCGCTTTGGTTTTAGGTCCGGGGACCCCCTGCTTCCAGAGATACAGGCCCCTTTATGTGGTGCCGGTATCCCTCTGCTATATTTACATTCCGCGGTCACGTGATTGGGACATTTAAATGCAGAGGGATACTGGCACCTCATAAAGGGGCCTGTATCTCAGGAAGCAGGGGGTCCCCGGACCTGGAACCTAGCTAGGATGTGGGCAATTAACTAATAATTGGTAAAGGGCTATAAACGACAGGAAGTTGCTTAGTTACAATGCTCCCAGAACCTGTATGAAAACTATTCCACTTTTTTTTTAGGAGGATTGCCTGTGATCAGTTGGACCTCATGCCTGACCTGGAATGCCATAGAAGCAAGTTGCCCCAAAGGCTTTGCATGGTAACTGCAGACTGCATTGCCTACAAAGGAAGGAGTCAAACCAGAAGTTTGCAAGCATACAAGCTTGCCTGGCAGCTGGAACCCACACGCAGCATCAACTCAAAGCTTCAGGAGGAAGTAATCTACCAGAGGGATTTGACTGGGATGGAATTGGACTTGCCTCAAATGTCTAAAGCAAGGACATTTAAAGACTGTTTAACTTAATGTTGCACTGTCTCTTTACATGCATGAGAAGCTGTTTTACTAACCTGATAGAATAACAATAAAGGATGTTTTTTGTGTGATTTACAACTTCAAGCCTCTCTGACAGAATCAGATATGATTGTGTAATATATAGGATCTTTGTTTGCCTATCTTGTTATTATATTAAACTGTCTGCACTCATTTTGTATATTAAATCTATCATTTATTAAGTATTGTCTTTGGCTCAAATTAAATTTTGCACGCTTTGAAGAGAATAACTCCATTATCGGACACATTTTGATACAAGATATTTTTGTGTGCCAATTACATATTTTGTTTGGGAACCGAGGACCCAAGCAATTATATTTTTCTGAATCCTTGGATTGTTATCAGCATAGAGGTGATATTTGAAATGGATTGAGGGGGGATATTACTCATTTGAGGGACCCTGCAGGAGTTAAAAGTTTTTTCAAATCCGTCCACCCAATAAAATAATAGAGATAAAAACTTTATTTGGTATATTATCTGTTCCTGGCCACATATTTCAGAAGCAGGACCGATAATAGTGAGTCCATGGGACAGTCGGCCCCGCACGGACTATAGCACAGTACCTGGCATTTTTTCCTGTTCGCTTTGTCTCTCCAGGAAACTGATTTGGACTGTTCCACCCACCCTTACTAACAGTGCCTGCTTTCTGGTGAAAGTCACAACATTTCATGGTAATTAGGTGAACCTGGTGGATTATGAACTATTGCAAAATTTTTGTGTAAACATAAAATTAAGAAAAAAAAACAGTTTTTGTAGAGGCTTGTCATTTTTCTTTTTTCCAAATGGGTTTATAATTTCCAATACACATTTTTGTAGTGTTTGAAAGTATTTTTGGTTATAGTGTATGGCTTGTAATGTATGATCTTATGTTTTATTTGTAAATATGTACTGTAGTACAATAAAACCTGAAGAATATTTTAACCCTCTTATAAAGATGTTGCATTTATACAACTGACAGTGTTGTAATTTAATTAATCTATCTCTAAGGCCCAATTTTAAAAACCACTGAAGTGCAATTTGACATCGTGGAAAAGACACAGGAACAAAATCATACTAGATGGGGACTTTAATTTAGCCATCAAAGAGAAACTAGACTGGTCCAAACCACCACCTGAAAGGTGAAACGCGAAGGGTCTTAAGGAGCACATCAGAACATTTGGCCTGACTGATGCCTGGAGGGAATTAACTCCCACCGAGAGATACTATACATTTTTTCAGCCCCATATCCAGGTGAACACAAGGTTAGACTACCAATTCATAAACAGTCGCCTGATCCCAAAGTCAAAACAACTCACATACATGTAATCATTGTAAGGAATCTGAAAACACATCCTCCGCGGCGTGTTCCCTCCTTAGCTGCTGCGTCTCAGTCCCCCGCTCTGTTTACAGAGCGCACGCGCGCACACACAGCTCTTCTAACAGTGCCATGGAGCTTGACTCCGCCCCCCGGTCGCTTCGCGCCTCTCTCTCGAGCGGCGGACACACGTAACGTAGTGCTCTGCTCCCCAGCTGCATGGCAAGAATCTATCTGCCCACTTGTCTCCTGCAGCCTATCCCTGCCTCTGCGTAGGCCGTGCCTCTGCATAGGCCGCGCCTCTGCTCCGCCCCCCTGCCTCATTGGTTCCTGTCTGCTTTAAATGCCTTGCTCATTCTCTCCTGCTTTGCTGAGCATAATCTATGTAGCCTTGTGTTCCTGCGTTCTGTTTTGCCTTGCCTTGTGCCTTGCTATCTCTCTCTAGTTGCTTTCACGTGTACCGACCCGGCTTGACTTTTGGACCCTCTGTGGATAACGACCCCGGCTTGCCTCTGACCAGCCGCACCTCTCCATCCCTGACCACGGCTTTGAACATAATACTACTCTCCCGGCTCCAACCCCGGACCACGGCACAATGGATATCAACCACTCTACTGGCTCTGCCCATGAACTCCGGCAAGAATCTGGACTAACCCAATCTCTCCAACCCAGACCTAGCTACGTTGACTACCCATCCTCTAGGCGTGCCCCCGCTGCTGCAGGTGCGCAGTTCTGTACTTTCCCACCTCAGTACTGGGGTCCCGCCTTGTTCGTGGTGAGTGCGAGCATTACAGTATGAATGTGGACCCCCCTGAAATGGGCCAAGCCCAGCCCTCTCTTAATGAACGCTTTCTATACCTGGACAATCAGCATTCTTCTTTGACTCAAAGTGTAGCAACCTTTTCTTTACGTCATCCCCTGTCCAGAATTATCAAACCTTCAACCTTGTTTTCCCCTACCTCGGAGGTATCTCCCCTTCCTGAACCTCGGTTCCCCACTCCTCTCAAGGGCAGGCTTTTTCTACCACCTCTAATCAGGCAGGTGGTGTTAGTTAATTTGCTACCAGCTGTTAACCACCACATTGCTGGATTAGAGGCACATTTGTGAACAGGGAAAAGTCCCCTGTTACAAAGGTGCTCGTCGCTTCGGCTCCCGTCAAGCTCTTTTTTTCCCCTAGATTTAATAATATCATCTCCAACATCCCTGGAACCAAGAACCTTAAGGCTGACTCTTTATCGCGCCAATTCGTCAGTGAAGACAAGACAGAGGACATTTCTGAGACTATACTGCCCTCTAAATATATCATCTCAGCTAACTCATTTGATGTTGTGGATAAGATCCTGGCCTCTCAGTCACACATTCCTGAGGGTATGGAGGTGCCAGAGGGTTGTTTGTATGCTGCACCACAGTTTCTAGGAAGATTCTTGAGTGGGGTCACTCCTCTAAGTCCGCCGGTCATCCTGGTACAAGAAGAACTTCAGATTTAATCAGACGCACCTTCTGGTGGCCTAATATGCTCAAGGATATTGAGGAATTCATCAGGTCTTGCTCCATTTGTTCTCAAAACAAATCCTCTTGCAACAAACCTTGGGTCTTCTCCGTCCCTTGCCCATACCGGATCGTCCATGGACTCATCTTTCTATGGACTTTATTGTTGAGCTTCCTTTTTCTAGTGGGATGAACATGATTCTTGTTGATTGTTGGTTTTCAAAACAGTCGCATTTCATACCCCTGGGTAAGGTGGCACGAGGTGAGTATAGCTAACTGGGTTATGAGCCCAATCTATGCTATAACTATAACTCAAGATATTATATTAGAAATTTCACCCAGGTCTTAATAATCTAATAATGCAAAAAACCTCCTAAGATAGGAGTGTGGTATAATTTTATATGGATATCTTGAGTAGCACCTAAACAAACAAGTGCTACTACAAATGATAGCACTGTTAATTGGTACAGCTTGCAGTTCCTCAAGATATTAGTCTGATGAGCATACTTTTGTATTTATAATGCTAACACTAAATATCCAACCCCATAGTAAAAGCTTCATGGAGTAAGGGGCCCTAATACATGATAACAGGGCACAGCATCAAGTGTATGTATTAATGTCATCAATGATAGGGTAACAATATACACTGATAGCTCACTCGTTTAGTACAATAAATATAAACACCCCTAATCCACGTGCTATAATGTAGCAGGACAGGAAACAACACTGAGCTAGTATACTCCTATATATAGTGCCATGTGTAGCAATCTAGGGTTTGCGAATTGTAGTCTAATTATAGTTACAATGTGACTCAAAATAGCAGCTACCTGATTAGTCATAAACAAATCAAGGGTAGGGGAAGAAGGAAAGGGGAAGGGGAAAGGGAGGCTCCCGCATCAGCAAAAGTATAAATAATATGTAGATGAAGTAAAACCAAAATCTGGTGCAATAGAGGATAGATACTATAGTAACAACATAAACATACAAAAAAGTTCCTCCTTGAATGCACTCAGAAAGGTAAATCAGAGTGATATGGTTAGTAAAGTTAAAAACCTTTTAATCACAAATATATAGTAAAACCATGTTTGTATAGAGGGGGGTGGTAAAAGTAGTCCAAGACCAATCCCTACTGACAGACCAAATAAATCTTCCTAAATGAATATACGGAAGATAGTGTAAATGACAATACACCACCTTAATGTGGGCTCGAGGACTGCAATAGTCACCAAAATTGCTTCAGAATTGGAAACCTGTCCTGTCTACAGAGATCCTATTGTCAAAAAATCAACAGACCTGAATATATAGGCTGTTGATACTGGATCTGAAGGAGTGGTAGATTGACAGTCAACTGGGTCAAATAATAGACCTAAAAGATATCGATGGACCCCATTAAGTATAGATGTATGTCAGCTCCAGAACAAGGTGAAGTCAATAAAAATGTGAGTAAAATACTATTTCTCTGTAGACAGGACAGGTTTCCAATTCTGAAGCAATTTTGGTCCTCCCCTTTCCCTGTACTCCTTGAGAAAGCGCCATAGTGGGCGTGAAATGCGTGGGAGAGTTTGTTACTGTTTGTTTTTTTGTTTTTATGTAGCCCTATAAATTAGTTTTTAACCCCTCTTGCTGGTGAGTTCTTACCTTTTTTTCCTGGAGCGGATGGACCACGGATCCTTTCCCTTCTCTGCTACTGCCGCGAGGATCAGCGTTCACCACTGGAAGCGGAAGCAGCCGCAGACACAGAGGGAGACGCTTCTACACAGGACTGGAGTTGGAAGGAGGAGAGCAGAGCGGTGATTCCTTGTGAGTCGCGTGGACTCCACACCGGGCAGATTCGCCAGGGCTAGGGACTGAGTGAGTACCTCGTATTTCCCCGCTATTAGCCCTCTCTTGCTATACCCGTTATTAGCTTTTTGCTCCATCACCACAGTCTGTACCCATTATACATATCCCGGTGTCAACTCCACTTTACAAGATTTATTATTGACTTTGCCCTGCTTGGCATCTACTGTCTATGCTCTTGGAGCTCATACACGGTTGCATCTCCAATTCCAGACTCTTTACCGTTGTCTGCTCAGAGTTTAGTGCTTTATTATTTATTCTTTGAACTCACCAGCATTAGACTTTGTTTAAGGTCTTTTAGGTCTATTTTTCATAATTTTTTATTTATCTACATTTTTTCAACTAATTTTACAGTTTTTTTTTTCTTTTTCACTCTATTTTTCTACCTTACCTCATACCTGGCAATATTATTGATCCAATGGAAGTTCAAATGTCGGATTCCTGTCCTGTTACAACAATGCCCACACACTTTGCTTTCAATTATTCAGACCACACTGCAAGGTCAAAAAAGGCAGGCTCAGTGTTTGACAAGGACTGTGCTCTTGTTTGTGAAGCAACAGAGGATTTGAAACCTCATTTTTTCAGACTAGAAAATGACATCACGCAAGATATAAGACTCTGGTGGGACTTAATTTCTCTCGAAAATTACGTAAAAGATAAGAGGATACCACGTGGCTTACAAATTAAAAAAGCACCCTCTTTTGGTTTTGACGATAGGGAATTTGAGGCACAGTGGATTAAAATCCAGGACCACTGTTCCTTCAAACTCATTGAACTTATAATACAACGCAAACTCAAAGAAAAGTCCATTGCAGAGAAGCAAGTTAAAGAACTTCAAAATAAACTTCTTGCGTTTACAGATATTGATAAATTTAATGAAATGGATGCAAAACTAGCACAGCGTGTTAACACTATAGAGAATCGCATCATGCTGGCCAAACAAAACAAATATGAACGTGATAAGGCGGATTATCTCAAAAATCAAATATACATGTGGCAGAGACCAAAGAGGCCTAAACCATCTAATAAAAGCAATAACACTACAAATAATAAAAAACAGGAACAAGGGAATAAGTCTAATAAACCTATGAAGTCTATCCTTAGAAAATCTTCACAGACTGGTTACCAATTAGGCAAGAGCTTTGAGTCTGATTTGTCTGATAATTATTTTGTGGGTCCTAGTGTTTCCTTTTCAGAGAACGAGTCAGCAGCCTCTTCAGCTGATGAAAAAAGCAATCCTGTACCTCAACCAAAGATCACTAAACAACCGTCAAAAAACGAAGAAGGAGACGGAGAAGATCCAGACATCAACTGGTGGTCAGCTCCGTCAAAGAAAATGAGGTACCAGAATTAGAAGAAACTAATGTGATTAACATCTCTCAAAACACACTTAGTAAATCAGAAATAGAAATTCTTGATTTGGGACTAACATTTGCACCCACTAAGAACTTTGACCTGTTCTCTACAATTGTGGACCTATACAAATTCACAAGAAAATTATCTTTAAAACGATTTTTCAGACAAAAAGAAAGCCAAGCTGATCTAAGGGGACCTTTCAATCCAATCACTTCTGATAGTCATCAGTCCGTAACAATGCCTATCTTTGACATTAATGCTCAATTGTCATTCAAGGAACAGTGTCACCTACAGGACCTCTCAGAGTTATTAAGTGAACAAGAACCTATCTGTGAAGATTCTATTCAGAACTTTCTAGGAAGAAAAGACTCTGGTCTAAAAGACAGTCTACTTTCTGTCCCAGTTTCCTCAGAGGCCATGCCATAGATGTGTTTCAAGCATCAGTTCAGAGAGATCTGAGACTCTTATCACAAGGCATCTCCACAATGTGTACTAGTAGACAAACCACTACCAATTTTACCCTTGCCCAGCGTGATGCACTTAGAAGCATTCAAAATAACAACACCATTATTATTAAAAAATGCTGACAAGGGAGGTGCGGTAGTGGTGGTTGACTATGATTACTACATTAAAGAGGCCCTACGCCAGCTAGATGATGAGGATTCATATGTATTATTAAAATCTGACCCCACTATTGCCTTTTCACGTGAGCTTGATGAACTTTTGGATCTAGGGAGAATACTTCAAGTTTTGTCAGTCACTGAGTTTGAATTTCTGAGGTGTAAATGCCCCGTTATCCCAATTTTCCATCATTTACCTAAAATACATAAGTCTCTCTTGGCTCCACCCGGAAGACCCATTGTGTCAAGCATAGGGTCTCTAGGTGAGAACCTTTCAATCTATGTTGACCATTACTTACAGCCTTTGGTTTCTGCCCTCCCCTCGTATCTTCTCGATACATCTCATGTACTCTCTATATTTTCAGATTTCACTTGGGCACCTCAATACTTATGGGTCATACTAGATGTGACCTCACTTTATACTAGCATTGCACACGCACATGGTCTTATTTCTGCACGTTTTTTCCTGGAAACACAGTCGGATTTATCACCAGCACATATCACTTTTTTACTAGATAGTATTTCTTTTCTTTTAACACACAACTATTTTATGTTCGCAGGGAATTTTTATCTCCAAACGCATAGCACAGCAATGGGAACATGCTTTGCCCCCTCATATGCCAACCCATTCATGGGTTGATGGGAACAGTGCCACGTGTTTGGAGATGAGAACCCCTTCAGACATCTTATAGTTACTTATCACCGGTATATTGACGATCTGATTCTAGTATGGAAAGGCACTATCACTCAATTGCATGCCTTTATTTCACACCTTAATAACAATCCCTTCAACCTTTTATTCACAACCCAGCACCATCACCATCACATTTCTTATCTTGATCTCTGTCTTTATGTTGATTTAAATATGAGAGTACATACAGATATTTACAGAAAGCCCAATGCTCGTAACACCATACTACATGCCAAAAGCTCCCATGATAAGAATCTTTTTAGAGGCATACCTCGGGGCCAATTTTTATGCCTTCGTAGGAATTGTTCGAGCATTGAGGACTTTGAAATTAGATCACTTGAGATGATTGAGAAATTCGAGGCGAGGGGCTATGATACCTTTATTCTTCAAGAGGCCTATCATAGTGCAAAATTGGAGCCAAGAGAGAACCTTATAGGAAAACGGGGAACAGTTTCCTCTACTAAACTCAAAAAGAGTACATCTCGTACCAAGGAGAATGACAATTTCCCACCTTTTTTCATCACCAGGTTTAGCAACCAATCATATGACATTAAAAAGATTATTAAAAAATATTGGCACATACTAGCTACTGACCCTCTTCTTAAAGATATGGTGACCCACGATCCTCGTGTGGTCTTTCAAAGATCTCAAACAATGGGTAATTTGATATCCCCTAGTGTGCCTAGATTAATCTCTAAACCTAAGGAATTTTTTCCTAATCTGGTTGGCTGCTATCCCTGTCACCACTGTAAGATGTGTAAGTATCTTTTGAAGACTAAAACGTTTTCAGGGTCTGAGAATACTAGAGTGTTTAAAATATTGTCATGCATCACATGTAACACTGATCATGTGATCTATATGCTCATATGTAGTTGCAATAAACGGTATGTGGGACTAACCACGAGACCACTAAAGCAACGCATACTTGAGCATATGAGATTAATTCTCAAAAGAGACCAACTCTACCCGGTTTCTAACCATTTTGACATATGTCAAAAAGGAAGTTTGTTGAACTTCAGATGTGCTGCACTGGAGTCTGTTAAAATGCACTACAGAGGTGGAGATAGAGCCAACTTGCTTCACAGACGTGAGGCATTTTGGATATTTACACTCAATACCTTAGTACCCAATGGGTTAAATATTGATTGGGATTTGAAGAGTTTTCTTTAACATTATACATTAGCATTACACTTAGCATAATTGGTATATGTACCGTGCTTTAATAACAGTTACTGAACTAGTGCTTCTTCCCTTTTCCCTTTTCTAATACATCCCTCCTCTTGCTGTGCATCCATACAGACTCCAGTGTCACTCTCTAACATATATTGTTTGCCAGGTTGATGTATTATTTGATGCTTTTTGGTTTCGTCTAATTATGTTAGTGATTTAGAGTTTATTCTTAATGTATGTTCCTTTCCCAATTATGTTTATTGGAATATCCTATGAAGCTTTGTATGTTTAACTTATTTCTGCATCAATGGGTTAATTATTTACCTATCCACCTTGATGGGTTATGGTCATTGGCTAGTTAATTATTACATATGAGGCATGATAGGATGTGATATCATTTAATTGGGACACAACATTAGGAATTATCTTTGTCCAATATTTATTCAATTCCATGTATTCATTATCATTCTTTATTATTATTATTTTTATTATTATTTTTTTACATTATTTATATTCATTCTGTCTTTATATATAGTGTATTATTTTGTTTTTTCCTCATTCTGTTTTTCTTCTGTTCTGGTCTTTTCCTTTTCTCTCTGCAAAACAAAATTAATTGGTTATTCATTTCAGCTGTTTTGCATGACGGGGAGTGTGTTAAATACCCAGGACCTCCCCTTTCCCTGTACTCCTTGAGAAAGCGCCATAGTGGGCGTAAAACACGTGGGAGAGTTTGTTACTGTTTGTTTTTTTGTTTTTATGTAGCCCAATAAATTAGTTTTTAACCCCTCTTGCTGGTGAGTTCTTACCTTTTTTTCCTGGAGCGGATGGACCACGGATCCTTCCCCTTCTCTGCTACTGCCGCGAGGATCAGCGTTCACCACCGGAAGCGGAAGCAGCCGCAGACACAGAGGGAGACGCTTCTACACAGGACTGGAGCTGGAAGGAGGAGAGCAGAGCGGTGATTCCTTGTGAGTCGCGTGGACTCCACACCGGGCAGATTCGCCAGGGCTAGGGACTGAGTGAGTACCTCGTATTTCCCCGCTATTAGCCCTCTCTTGCTATACCCGTTATTAGCTTTTTGCTCCATCACCACAGTCTGTACCCGTTATACATATCCCGGTGTCAACTCCACTTTACAAGATTTATTATTGACTTTGCCCTGCTTGGCATCTACTGTCTATGCTCTTGGAGCTGATACACGGTTGCATCTCCTATTGTAAAACGGGGTATGCCTGTAATCGATTTGTATTGTATTGTAATTGTTTGAGGAAATGGATTAATTGATTGATGCTAATTGTATTGATGTTGCTTAGTTTCTATTTGATTTTCAGGATGGCATTGGTGGTTAGGGGACATTGTTCATAGTGTATTTTATTGTTACATATATTTTGCATAGTGTTACATGATGCACAGATTAATTGCATCATGTACACACTCAATGCAATTGTGTGACATTTAATATACATTTGTGTAGCTGCTGGTTTGTTGTTTTAAATTTACAATCGATGCTGGATTTATTGTAACATGCAATGTGGTGATGTTAAGATTAAGAATTCATGTTTTGATTTATGCATGTTTTATGTGTTTCATAATGGGCAAATAATCTATTATCCATATCTGGATAATAATTATTTTGCACATTATTGTACTGTATGTGTTGGGGGGGGGGGGTGGTGGATGTATGTATTTAATGTATAGGTCCGGTTTATTTTTTTTACATACAGGGTTGGTTCCTTTGGTCTGCGAGAGACCTCTGGAGACCACCTGAGGTATCCTCGCGCTTCTCACGGGTATCAGGCTGCGTGGTCCATGGGGGACACCTGCGGGGAAGAACCGGTGGCCAGACATCTGTGGGAGCACGCGGACCCATAGGGACCACCCGTGGGTTGCCAGACACCTGTGGGAACCACCCGAGGCCCCTCAGACACCTGTGGGTCTGACCCCGGGCCCCCCAGACATTCGCGGGCCTACCGTGGGGACCCAATTGTGGCCCACGGTGAACCGCGGAGACCACCTGGTGGGCCATGGCGCCTGGTGGGACCCACCAACAGGCCTCCAGACCCTGTATGAAACAAGTTGCTGGTAACCTGTAGGTCTGTGAAGGGACCCGTCAGGCCCACCGGGGACTCACGTGGGCCTGTATGTAAAAGAATAAATCATGTATTTATGGGGGGGGCACAGGGGGTGGGTAATGTATTTAATAAATAGAATGATGTTTATTGTGGGGCTGTGTATTGTTTTTATTGTGGGTACTGGGGGTGGGGTGAGGGGGTATTGGCACCAAGGGTATGTGGGTAGGCCTCCCCGCTGGGTAGTGTAAGGGTGGTTAGGCCTCATGGGTGGGGGGTTAGTGGGGGGAGGGTATGTAGGCCACCTGAGGGTGGGTGAGGGTGGGTTAACCCCTTAACCCCACCTGAGGGTGGGTGAGGGTGGGTTAACCCCTTAATGACTGTAGCGATTAATAACCACTATGGTGATTAAGGGGTTAGGGGACATTACATTGGCTATTGTGATTGTTGTGCATGTTTTGCAGCACCAGAGGGGCATGGGCAGGATGAAGATGTGGATGAAGACGGCCTTCATCGTTGGTGCCTGTAAAAGGTAAGTGTCATATATATTGACTGTATTTATTGTAATTTATATGTATTTAAAATGGGCAAATGCATTATTATCCATATGTGGATAATAGTAATTTTGCCCATTACTGTACTATATGTGTTAGAGGGCGGGGGGGATGTGTGTTGTTTATTGGGGGCAATTGTCCCCAATAAACATGCTAATGTACCTTAACCCCTTCATTGCCTTAGCGGCTATCCGCTAAGTTAATGAAGCTGTATTAATGTAAATTTTAATAATAGTGTGCGGGAGCAGGGGGTCCCCTGAGCTGAACCGCATTGATTTCTACCTCAGAGACCCCCTGCTTCCCGAGTCACACGCCCCGGCTTGGGGCATCGGTGCCAGTGTGGACGCCATCTTTATAGAGCCCACGTCGCGTCTTGGACACTATAAAGATGGCAGCGACACTGGCACCCCGATACCCCATACCGGGGCCTGTAGCTCGGGAAGCAGGGGGTCTCTGAGGCAGAAATCAATGCGGTTCAGCTCAGGGGACCCCTTGCTCTGCACACTATTATTAAAAATACATTAAAGCAGTTTCATTACCTTTGCGGATAGCCGCTACGGTAATTAATTATTATTTATTGTTATGTGTGTTTTTGATACTAATGTAGATGTGCAGGAGGTCTCCTGAGTTGAACCGCATTGGTTTCAGCCTCCGGGACCCCCTACTTCAGGAGATATAGGCCCCTTTATGGGGTGCCGGTATCCCCTGCAGAATTTAAATGTCCCGGTCACGTGAAGCGGGAGCTTTAAAGTGCACGGGATACCAGCACCCCATAACGGGGCCTATATCTCCTAAAGAAGGGGGTCCTCGGACCTGAAACCAATGCGGTTCAAGTCCTGAGACCCCCTGCTCATGTACACTATTATTAAAATGTATTTATTTAGTGTACGATCGCCTGTAACAGCTTGCATGGAGATGGCAAATTTCCATGCAAATGTTACATGCGGCTTTTTTTCTATCAGCTAGCGTACGTGAAGTTTAAGCAGGGGGGAAAAAAGCATCACGTACGCTGTGGCTGTTCTGAGCTATTTTGAGCAGGTAAGTTAAAAAATGGGCTCAAGGCCTTAGTGAATCGCGTCCCCGGGCTCACTTTTTAACGAACCTGCTTTTTTGCAAAATCAGAACGCAAAGCCATTGAGCTTAGTGCATAGCCCCTTTGTCCTCAAATCCATCACTAATAATTAAAGAATTTGAAGAATTCTATACCAAATTGTATGACATAGCAAAACTGAAACAAGCATAGTCTTCTACATGACAAAACTTTCCCAGTATCATGTAGAGGCAGACCGAACAGTCCTCAAAGCGACAGACATTGAGAGCCTATGCTCCCTTATCACAATGCAGGAAATCCTAGAAATAATAAAATCCCTCAAATTTGCCAAGGCCCTGGGTCCAGATTGCTTTGCCAATATACTGTATATTATAAAAATGTTCCCAATCTGCTGGCTCAATAACTCTTTAAGCCTTTTAATTAATTCCTAGAGGAGGAACCCATCCCTCCTGCAATGCTGCAGGCCCACATCTCACTAATCCCAGAAGAGGATAAATATCCAACGCAGTGCACCAGCTATAGTCCTATTTCAGTAATAAATGTTGATACAAACATTTTTTTCAAAAATACTGGCAACAAGATTAAACAAATACCTCCCTGCTCTGGTCCACACAGTTCCAGCTTTCCAGCCAATGTACAACACGAGAAGAGCAATGGACCTAATCGCAGTAGCAAAACAAACACAGCAGCCTGCTCTTATACTTTTGCTAGACGCTGAAAAAGACGTTTGACAGGATGGACTGGGGATATAGTGTATGGCAGAGACTCGGCCTCAGCACTATATTCTTACAAGAAATTATCTTTCTGTATTCTCACCCATCAGCATAGGTAATAAGAAGCTTCCGTACCTTTTACCCCTATCACTCTCAAGCATCTGGCATCATGTTTGAACCAACTCAAATACAAAGGGGTACAAATAATATATGATCTATTTAAAATCTCCCTTTATATGGATATATTACTGTATCTGAATAGGTCTCTTATTTCACTACCCAATCTGTTGAGTGAGCTTTCCATATTCAGAAAACTCTCCAGTTTCAAAATCAATAATAACAAATCAGAGGTCATGAATATTAACCTTTCCCACGCAGATGCCAAATTGATCTCCCTAATCTTTGATTTTACCTGGTGCAAGCAAGCAATTAAATACATTGGGATACATTTAACTAATAGGTATGCAGATCTATACAAATGTAACTAGCCCCCACTAATAAAAAAACCTCAAAGGCAACTTTTCCCACTGGACAAAACACAATATAGGATGGATACATTCGATGAAAATGAACCTCCAACCGATAATATTATACATTTTCTAGATCCTCCCGATACGAGACCCAAAAGGTCCCTTTATTGATCTGCAATCCCACATAACTAAATGTATCTGGTCAAATAAAAAAACAAGGGTCAGCAGAACCATCCTAAATAGATCCAAACAAACTGGAGGTCCCAGCCAGCCATGTACAGTAATAAATAATATTACAGAGCTGCACAGTTAGAACAGCTAGTACACCTGGCATGCAAACTCCCTACTGAGGAGGTGGGTGGAACTGGAGGCAGTGCTCACACAACCACACAAAAAATATTTGGGGCTTTGGCAACCTAAACAGTTAAATAAAAGGTGAGGTCCCTTCTACCTGCACTAACACATTCCCTGAAAATCTGGGCCCAGAACAAAAAATATATTTTCTCTAACTACAGAGCGCTCCCTAATGACCCCTTTGTCCCATAACCCAGAGTTCCCAAAAGCATTCAGAGAATGGATAACTAAGAGAATAACCATGATGAGAGATCGGATGTCTAACAATGGGCCCTAACTGTTTGAATCTTTGTCCATTAACCATAACCTGGGAAGTAGAGAGATTTTCCGCTACCTAAAAGGCTTTACACAAAAGTTCAGTCCTTAACCTGGGCTAACAGTGTATGAGGAGATCTGCCTTAATTCCCCAAATCAATCAAAGATTACTTCTATTTTCTACTCTTCAATTTTTCTCATCTGTCCACAAGAGGCCAGCAGGTTTACACCTGAGTGGGAAAAGGACTTAGTAGAGTATTGGATCCTGAGGAATTGGAGGACATCTTTGAGGAAGCCTCAAAGACATCAATTTCTATGATCATAAAAGAAAATGCCTATAAGGTCCTGTGCCAATTTTATCTAACTGCATTGTGGATTTTGAAGATGTTCCCAGGCTCCTCTCCCATTTATTACAGGGGGTGCGGACAACAGGACGATGTTCTACATATGTGCTGGTCCTGCCATAAAGTTGATTCTCTATGTACACAGGCTGATACAAAATGCCTTAGGTTTTGCTGGAGGCTGGACCCATAGTTATGTTTATTACATTTATCATCCCAAGACCTAGACAAACACACAAACAAACTGATCTCTAATATAGTGATGGCAACAAGGTGTGCCATAGCCCAACGTTGGAAAAAAGCAGACTTCCCCTGATGGAATACATTTAAAAAAATCTGTGTTTTAAGAGATCCTTGCCTCAGATTTCAGAAGGAGGGGCAGCCATGGCTGATACACCACGGTATGTGAGGCTCAAGGGCACAAAGATATAATAGAGATACAAGTAAGCTTTTGAGGGTGTGGGTTTTAACTTTACTCAAATGCTACCCGGCATACGTTTCACCACTTAGGCTTCATTGATGGCAATTTCCCAAGTGGTTTCAATTAATTTTATAGGTTGGGATTACTTTGATAGTTAATACAGTAGATTCTACACTCCTATTGGTGGTATTGTGTGTTAATCAAAACTGAGAGTATGTATTTGTCCCGCCTCTCACGACCTGATTGGATGCTCAAGGAGAAAGGTTAGGTGGATTGGCTGATAAATCGCCAAATGAGATGTTGAGCCTGCTAGACATATTAGCATATTCATTAGATGTCTCGTAATGTAGTTGAAACAGTTTCTAGGCTGTTTTGCAAGTATACGCCCTCATAACCATAGTGATGTTTGTCACGCTCATAATATAGTTGAAGCAGTTTCTAGGCTGTGTTGCGAGTATACGCCCTCATAACTATAGTGATGTTGGTGATGCTGTCGTCCCATTGGATTGTTTACGAATTACGTTTTATTGTTGTTGTATAAAGGTTAACTCCATGCTGTTTAAGGGTGGCCACGTACAGAATTGGAGACCAGATGAGTAATAAAGATGAATGTGAATAATCCTGCATTAATCTCACAGAAGGGATCTATCTGGAAAAACCCAAAGTTCACAAAACCCTTGTATAGCACGTAGTGATCTCTGTGTATAGTGTTGATATGTTAAACTTTAAGCTATGTGGTACTTGGATACACTCCAAATACATAGCTGGTACACAGATTATGAATGTTGTTACCAGATATAGAAATTAATATCTTGTATTTGTACTTATGCTAATTCCAAAGGGATGTATTAAAAAGTTAAATAGAGGGTTTAAATAAGAAACCTTCATTAAGGCCTTCCGTTAACGTGGATTGGGTCTATATCCACCTCGACTCTTTTTGCAACAATTTTTGTCAATGTTGTCAATGCCTTGAAACTGTAATACATTTGTGTTGCCATTATGTCTGGTTCTGAGATGTCTTGACATAGGAGTGTCCAGTTCATTCCTGATTGCGCCTATATGTTCGAGTATACGTCAACGGAATTCCCGTCTAGTCTTCCCGACATATTTCATTCCGTATGTACAGTTTATCAGATAAGTTATTTTGGAAGTCTTACAGTTAATAAAGTGATAAAATAAAAAGAAGTGAATACCCTAACTCAAGCGCTAAACCTATGAAAGTGTAACATACACGTGATAAAACAAACCAATTGTGATTAACAAGAGGCCAAAGCTGCCGTAGGCATCCCACAATGCAAATAACCTCAATTTGCAAACAAGACTGTGAAGGTGAAATAAGGATACCTGGCGCTTAAAGAGTCACTGTGTCCATAAGAAACAATCCAGTCTTTAAAGAGTGTCTCAAAGTCCAAAACTTGAAGTGGATGGCTGTAGTGTTTCTTTACTGCTGCTGCTCTTCAATACACCTGAAATTGATAGAAGGGTACACCATTGCGCAGTACTACTGATGTTTGATGTTAACCCCTTAATATCAACTTCCCCAGTGTGGACTGAATACACTTGCAGGAGTGTCTTTTTCAGGGTACAGTGGAGACAATCTGTGCTTTATTCCCTTTTTGTTCTTATGTACCACGAATCCCCTGGGTACTTCCTTTATCTCTTGGGATTTCGTGATTCCCAGAATCACCCGAAATGTACTCACATGAATACATGCGTTTCAAAACGTCATGAGGATGCCGTCCGCAGCTTGTAATGTGCCTCCTGTGCTTGCTCCGGATAGGAAGGGCTCTCTCACAGCATATCTTCTCCGGTTAGGTGTAATTAGAGTCTCTCCCCCACTCGGCTGCGTTCCGGTTTGTAGCCAAGGGTTCTGGCAGACTCCTCACCTCTCAAGCCACAGAGACTGCACTGCACTGCTCTCACGGGTGGGAGGAGTTAGGATCCTTGAAAAAGAACGCTGCGACGTTCGAAATGCATTGGATGGGTCTTTTGTCACATTAAAGTGCCCTTTTAATCATTTTTTTGTCCTGGGTTCTTCCTGCTCCGTTTGTGCTGGTGCGCTTTTTGGTCTCCCTTTTCCATGTATTAAGTACTTCACTTAAATCTTGGTCCTCCAGTAAGACATGCCAATGTTTTTCATAGATCTTTCTGTTCTCACCCCACTGTGCACAGAATGTACATACAAATCTTATCACTTTCTGTGTATCACTTGTTCTTATTTTATCTTGTAGGAGGGTTGGTCTTGATGAAGTGAGGTTATTATGTTATGCCCTTTTGATGTTATTATGACTGTAACCCCTCTCCAATATTTTTTTCTTCATGATACATGTACTTTAAATTCTGTGATATCCGAACAGTTTCTCCGTATCCTGAGGAACTGTCTGGTAGGTATACCTTTTATTAGTGAAGTGGGGTGGTGGCTATCTGTTGTTAAATAGCTGTTTGTTGCAGTGTTTTTTTTATGCGTATCCGTTGTTATATTGGCAACCGCATTATTACTGACACATAAATCTAGGAAAACAATTTTTTCCTCACTGATTAACCTCAAATTGTGGGTGTTGGTATTAAGTATTGCCACAAAATTAAAAAAATGATCTTGGCTCACTTTCCACAGGACAAGGATATCATCAATATAGTGTATCCATAGAATGATATTGTCCGTGTACTCTTTGAGGTGATCACTAAAGATGGTATGTTTTTCCCACCACCCCAGGTACAGGTTCACATATGTAGGGCACATGTCGTCCCCATTGTGGTCCCCTGTACCTGCAGGTAGATCTTTTGATTAAAGATTAAATAATGATATGTTAGTACATATTGGAGGAGATCGCATACAAATTGGTTGTGATTCTGATGAAAGACGCTTCTACTTTGTAGGAAGTATGACACAGCTCATGCACCCACTTGATGTTGGATAATCGTATACAGTGATTCAACGTCGGGACTGCATAATAATAGGGTGCCTTGTTCAACCGTTATACCTTCCAGTCTCCTTAGAACATCCTGTGTATCCCTGATGTAGGAGGGAAGAGAGATAACGAAAGTTTTTAGAACTTGGTCTAAATAGACGCTTGAGCCATCTGTAATATTCCCTATCCCTGACACTATAGGTCAACCTGGGGGTTGGATGGATTTTTTATGGACTTTTGGTAATATATAGATCATAGCTACCTGTGGTGATTGGTTGAACATAAATTTGTGTTCTTGTTTTCTTATTACTTGACTTTCTAGACCCTTAACCAGAAGGATTTTTAATTCCTTTTGGAAGATGATAGTTGGATCTTTTTCAAGCACTCTGTAGCAGTTGGTGTCACTCAAAAGTCTTAATTTTTCTTTAACATCATTGTCAGTTTTTTGTAAGACAATATTGCCCCCTATGTCTGAGTTTTTGAAGGTTATGTCAGTTTTCTCGGATAGGTATTTCAAAGCTAATCTCTAATTTTTTACTAATGTTGTCAGATATTCTACATTTAGGGATTTTTTCTAGGTCTTTGGTGACCAGTTTCACAAATGTTTCTACATTGCTGCATACCTCCATACCTGGTGTGAAGTTACTTTGAGGTTTCAGGTTAGTAAAGGGCCCTAGTCCTGGTGTCTTTTCACTTTCCTGCCAAAGACATAATGTTTCATAACACTCTGTATCTTATCACTCACATTATCCATACCCAAATTGCTCATCCTGAATTGTTGTTTACGTTTAAAATGTTCTTCCTCGTCCCACTCCTGATCCTATTTAATACAGATCTAGGGGGTCTGAGGCATAATCTGTCCCTTAAAAAGAGGTATCTTCAGATGTATGTGGGGTGGTTCTAGACAGAGTATTCATAACTGATTGTACTCTTCCTGTCTCTGCTTGTTTGCTACATTTTTTAGTATTGAGTTTTAGAACTGTTCCCTGGTTGTCACTTGGGATTGCAGTTTTGTCTGTCTGTGTTTTTCATATTAAATCTGTATATGCTCCCCTCTTTATAGTCCTGAGTATCCCGTGAAAACTTTTTGTGTTTTCTGCTTTTGATATCACTGTATTTTGCAATAGGGAACAGTTTCCAGCACCAGCCTTTCTGCAACCCTGAGTTAAGGAGAGTATATTGCTACAGGTCTTTTGTTTGGCAATTATAACATTGTATTAATTTGAAATACTACTAGGATAAGACCCAGTCATAAGATGTATATACTGTATAGGATATATTCCCAGCCTCTTTAGCAACAGTTTGTCACTTTAGTTACCAAATAGTAAAAGAGTTAGTAATAGACACGAGTCTATAGAATCTAGCCCGTATATCAAGTGATTCTATTTTGTGCTATATTTAAGGGCAGGGTGGATATTTGATTACCATAATAGACCTACTAAGTTAAAATAATTTTCCAGCACAATCACGCTCTCGCATTTACTTTCCGCTTCTTAATTATATTTGTTGTTTGTCTATTGTCACATCCCAAACACCTATATTTTAACCATAATATTAAAAGTTTAAGTTTTATATACACTGTAGGGTGTCTCTCAGTGCCACATTAAGGGGATCCTTCTCTATCTCAGTGATCAAAGGCACAAACACTTAATAGCTCCTCCGTCCTAATTTGAAATGGTAAATTCCAAGGTTCAGGGGCAGACAATCAGCTCTAGGAACCACCTTTGCCCTCTGGATCAGAGTGCCAGAGACTCTATTCTACACTTACCTGTACCTACTAAAAAACTACCTACCAGTATTGTAATTTTTTCATGTTGTATCCAGGATTTGTGATGAGACTTGATGCACAGATTCACCTTGAAGCATGAACCAAATTTGAGAACCCTTTCCCTCCTTGCCTCCCCCTTTTCTCTTCTGCACCCCCTCCCAATCGTCCCCCTCCATAACATTCATTGTTGTATAAGTATTGTATTGTTTGTAAAACCAATAAAATATTAGTATTACAAATATATATGCATATGAACTTGTCTTCAGCCACATTGGGCATAAGTTACACAAGAATGCATTACACAACATACTGACATTTCCTTAACGGCCTCCTAACTCGGTATTGAGCCCCTTTCCCAGACCATAAACTGTCTAACTGTCATTTTGCTGAGATAGACAGACTGTGAAGTAAAAGGGGAAGTATGTTCTCATATCTGTGTTTTTTCTATGCTCAAGTTTGCTATATAAACTGGCTGTAAACCTTCAATAAATGAGAGAACAGTTTTTGACAAAGCTTCACTGGTTGTCTGACTCAATTACTGTCTTCTCCCGAGCTCGTCCGCCATTTTGTTTTCCCAGGTCATCAGCGCTATAAGAGTGGGCTAAATCCTCCGGAGGTTGAAAGTCATCCCGAGTCGGGCAGTCGGTGTATTTTCACGCTAAGACGTTGGAGAATACAAGGGCACATTTTCAATATATATATATATATATATCTGTATATTTATATATCAAGTTCAAATCAAGTTCAAATAAATATACAAACTACAATGATATAACAATTAAAACAATTATATTTAAAAAAAAAACATTATCTCTATATTATCATGACAAAGCTTAATCAGAAATAAAGCTATGTGGTAATGGTCAATATAAGTGGACACTGATCATTAAATCCTCAGTGTTTGGTGAACCCAAGCCATACAGTAGAAGCAAATTTATTTTGAAAAATATAACATTGGTGGTTAAATCTAATTAAATTATACAACAAATATCAGCTCTTTAAAATGATGCCTCAGCAAATAAGCTATAGGATCTTATTCCAACATCACTAATTGAAATAGTGATCTGCCAGTAAATTTGCACATCTTAATGAAATAATTGATTTGTGACTAACCTAAAAAAAAAGAACATTAATAATTAAACTCAGTGTAAGAAACAACTACTTAGGGGGAAAATCTGTATTCTCCAAAGCAATGTGATTGTCCAAAAACCCCAATTGACTTACAGATGCAGCCACGAGTATTAGAACACTTGTACCTGGGAAATTCTGGGAGATTCTGGAGCAGTCTCACAGTAAATGCCTCAACATTGCCTCAACATATCTGTGAGATTCTTAATGGCCCATAGGATTAACACAGCGGGGGTTCCCTGCAGTCCCATTCAAACTGCTGTGTTAACTCGATGGGCCATTAAGAATCTCACAGAAATGTTGAGGCAATATTGCAGAAATGTTACATAGTTACATAGTTACATAGTAGATGAGGTTGAAAAAAGACTTCCGTCCAGCAAGTTCAACCTATGCTAAATTTAGACGACAGATACTTTTTCCTATATCTATACTTATTGATCCAGAGGAAGGCAAACAAAAAACCCCATTAAGGGGAAAAATTAATTCCTTCCTGACTCCAAGAATTGGCAATTGGATTAATCCCTCGATCAACATCCTTCCCATGTATACTTATTTGGTATATCCCTGTATACCTTTCCCATATCCCCTCTTAGACGCCTCTTTTCTAATGTAAATAAATCTAATTTAGCTAGCCTTTCCTCATAAGTTAGAATGTCCATCCCCTTTATTAATTTGGTGGCTCTTCTCTGCACTCTCTCTAGTTCCATAATGTCTTTTCTTAGGATTGGTGCCCAAAATTGTACTCCATATTCAAGGTGTGGTCTTACTAATGCTTTGTAAAGGGGCATAATTATGTTTACCTCCCTTCCATCCATTGCCCGTTTGATGCAAGATAAGATCTTGTTTGCCTTTGCAGCTACTGCATGACATTGGGCACTATTGCTAAACCTGCTGTCTAGAAGCACTCCTAAATCCTTCTCCATCAAGGATTCCCCCAATATATCTCCATTTAATTTGTAAGTCGCCTTTTTATTCTTGTATCCCAAATGCATAACCTTACATTTATCTGTATTAAACCTCATCTGCCATTTACCTGCCCACTTTTCCAGTCTCTCCAAGTCCTTCTGAAGAGAAATTACATCCTGCTCTGATTCTATTACCTTACACAATGTAGTATCATCAGCAAAGATGGAGACTTTGCTCTCGATCCCAACCTCAAGGTCATTAATAAACAAGTTAAAAAGCAGGGGTCCCAGTACCGATCCCTGAGGTACTCCACTCACGACTTTAGCCCAACCTGAAAAAGTTCCATTTATGACAACCCTCTGTTGTCTGTCCTTTAACCAGTTTTCAATCCAGGTGCATATATTATTACTGAGTTCAACTTTCTTTATTTTGTACACAAACCTCTTGTGTGAAACCGTATCAAAAGTTTTGCAAAATCTAAGTAGACCACATCAACTGCATTACCCTGGTCTAAATTCCTACTTACCTCCTCAAAGAAACAAATAAGGTTAGTTTGGCAAGATCTATCCTTCATAAATCCATGCTGACTATTACTAATAATTTTGTTTTCCATTAGGTATTCCTGAATATTATCCCGTATTAAACCTTCAAGTAGTTTCCCTACTATTGAAGTCAGGCTTACAGGTCTGTAATTTCCCGGTTGTGATCTAGCTCCCTTTTTAAATATAGGCACCACATCTGCTTTACGCCAATCTTGTGGTACTGAGCCTGTGGAAATGGAGTCCTTGAATATTAAATATAATGGTTTTGCTATTACTGAGCTTAACTCCTTGAGAACTCTTGGATGTATGCCATCGGGGCCAGGTGCCTTATTAACTTAAAAATTTTCAAGTCGCTTATGAACTTCTTCCTCAGTTAACCAATTGTTCATTAATATGGAGGTTGTGGCTTCCTCCTGCGGCACTACTATTGAACTTGATTCTTCCCTGGTAAACACAGAGGCAAAGAATTTGTTTAATATCTCAGCTTTTTCCTTATCTCCAATAATCTGCCTACCCATCTCACACTGAAAGGGTCCTATATTTTCTTTTCTCATTTTTTTGTTATTAAGGTACTTAAAGAATTTTTTAGGGTTGACCTTACTTTCTATTGCAATCCTTTTTTCATTATCCATTTTTTGCTCATTTGATTGCCCTTTTGCAATTTTTGTTACATTCCTTGTAATTCTGATACAATGTCTCTGTCCCTTCTGACTTAAAGAATCTAAATGCCTTCCTCTTCTTGTCCATTTCCTCCCCTACCTGTTTATTTAGCCACATTGGTTTTGACTTATTTCTTTTATACTTATTACCCAAGGGTATACACGGATAAGTGTGCTTTTCTAACAATGTTTTAAAGACTGCCCATTTATCTTCTACATTTTTCCCTGCAAAAACATCATCCCATTGTATTACTACTAGATTAGACCTCAGACTTTAGGCAAAGTTGAGGCATTTACTGTCAGACTGCCCCAGAATTTCCAAGGCAAGAGTACTAATACACGTGGCTGCATCTGTAAATGGGGATTTTCATCAATTGAAGTGCGATTGGCCACTTTTGACAATACAGAATTATCCCCTTAATGACAAAATATTCCAAACTGCAGAATATTTTTTTTTAAATCTCTTTATTTGTATGTTCACATAAATATCCATTTTAACAGATACATTGTCAAGTGTAACGCTTAACACAGACTAATAGTATTGTGCATTTGGCGCTACAAAATTATAATAGGTAGATACAGTTTAATAACAAGAAACAGAAAATAAAGGACACACTAACATATAAACCAGGGGGGGGAGGAGGAGGCGGGGTTGGGGGGGTGTCACCACATATTGCAATCATAACAGCTTCAGTACAACATATCAATATAGTTAATTATCTTGTTCTTAACACGTCTAACTTTACATTTGAGAAATAACCCCAAAGATCTACTGCACCCCTCAACTTTTACATATAAATCCCTATTATATAAAGGGATCCAAGACTCTCCGGAATTTAATCATGGAATGCACGAGATAGCTTGTTAAATTTTCCATCATCGTAACATTGGATATTTGTTCCCAGACTTTTCTGTATGTGGGCGGATTGGTCTACCTCCAGCATCTGGCAGCCAGACATCTGGCTGCACTAAGAATATGTCTTATTCATTTTGAGTCAATTTTATTCACACCGTCTAATGGTTTACTCAATAATAAAAAACATGGGTCTCTTGGTATCTTGACCCCAGTAGTATCCAAGATGAGCATAAATATATTCTCCCAAAGGGGTTGAAATTTGAGGCAGTCCAGCCAGATGTGGGACAGGGACCCTCTCTGTCCACAACCTCTTCAACACAGTGGAGAGATATATGGATATGTTACATTTAAATTAGTTGGTGTTTTGTACCATCTGTACAGAAGTTTATAGGAGTTTTCTTTTATTAAAATGGAGGTGTAACTTTTGGCCACTGCCTCCCAGATGTCCCGCCAGTCCTCCCAGTCAAGTTCCTCCCCTAGTTCTCTCTCCCAAACCAGCATATATCTATCCTTGTCCTGGGAGCCTAGTGTATTAATATGATAGTATAGAGACATTGTATTTTTAACCTTGTCGGAGGCCTGTGCACACATTTTCTCAAAAAATGTGAGATCTGGGACGTTATCCCAATCAAATTTCTCCTCAATAAAATGTCTGACTTGCAAGTAAACATAAAAATCTGTGCTTGACAGCTTGAACTGTCTTTGTAGGGCTTGGAACGTTTGTAATTTGGACTGTGATAATAAATCTACAACCTTTTAAATACCTTTACCTCTCCAGACGTCTAAATAAGTTTCATGATATCCTGGAGAGTTATTGTTGTTTGCTATCGGAATCATCATGGAGCCTTTTTGTGTGAGCCTGAGCTTGAACCTGTTTGAGGCCCATATATCACAAGAATGCTTTAATATCTGGTTATCTGAGACTATCTTGGGCCGGTCTTTTTTGTCTAGCCAGATTATATTTGCCAACGGTATCGGTGAGGTAAGACTAGCCTCCAATCACCCATCTTTTGGATGATTGAGGGATATGCCACTGCATCACATGTCCCAGTTGGGCTTTCTTGTAGTAATTTTAAATATTTGGCATAGCTAGGCCACCTTGCTCCTTTGGGCAATATAATATATCTCTTTTAATTCAGGGTATTTTTATTGTTCCATACAAACTTAATAAGCGTCCTTTGGAAGTCAGCCAGAACCCGAGGTTGTACACGAATTGGCAAGGTGTGAACTAAGTACAAAATCTGTGGCAGAACAGTCATTTTAATTGCCCATATTCAACCTATTCAGGAGATTGGGTATGCTGACCATTGTGTAATCTCTTTCTCAGTTTTTTTGAGCAGGGGTGTATAATTTACTCTGTATAGTGAGCTTATATCTTTTGGGAATTGAATGCCTAAATATTTTAATGTTTTTGGGTCCCATTTAAAGTCGAAGTTAATCTGTAACAATTTTGTCAAATGATGGAGAAGATTAATACCAAATGCCTCAGATTATGAATTATTGATTTTAAATCCCGAGTGCATACCAAATTCGGATAATAGACTGAAAAGATTGGGAAGGGACGTCAAAGGCCCTGAAATGGTTAAAACTAAATCATCAGCAAATAGAGCTATTTTTAATTCCCCTTTCGCTACCATGAAATCCTTAGAATCTCTTATGGAACAACTAAGTGGATCTATAGAGAGAGAGAATAGCAGGGGAGAAAGGGGACAACCCTGTCCAGTCCCGTTTGTTATTGGGAATCGGCTGGAGAGTTGTCCATTAACTGCTATAGCTGCTGTTGGGGATTCGTAGAGATCCCCACCTCATTCTGAACACATGATACATAAAGCTTGGCCCCCTGCAGACGCACTTACCAGAACTCCCTCCTACTGTCTCTGTACGTTCTCCCTACCTACCAATTAGACTGTAAGCTCCTCAGGGCAGGGACTCCTCTTCCTTAATGTTACTTTTATGTCTAAAGCACTTATTCCCATGATCTGTTATTTATATTATCTGTTATTTATTCGATTACCACATGTATTACTACTGTGAAGCGCTATGTACATTAATGGCGCTATATAAATAAAGACATACAATACAATACAATACACTCATAAAAATTGGGCCAAAACCAAACTTTTCCAGTGTTTTAAACATGAATTCCCAGTCTAGCACATTACAGGCTTTTTCCGCGTTTATGCTTAAGACCACCAGTTGCGATGTATTTGATTGAGCTATATGCATAATATTAGCAAGCCTCCTGGTATTTTCGGAGGCTTGCCTGCCAGTAAAAAAACCCACTTGGTCAGGATGGATTATGGTGGGCATAGTTAATTTTAATCTGTTAGCCAAAATTTTGGCATATATTTTTCTATAAGAATTGAGCAGGGAAATGGGGCCGTAGCTGTCACAGTTAAGAGGGTCTCTACCTTCTTTATGTATTACTATTATGGTAGCTTGGGCCATTTCGTTTGAGGGGCTTGCTCCTTTTAGGAACATATTAAATAGTTTTATCAGATGAGGGATCAATATTGTGCAGAATTTTTAATAATATTTACTAGAAAACCCACCTGGCCCAGGGTTTTTCCCATTTTTCGTTTTTTTTAATAACATCCACTATCTCTAGGCCTGTAATTGGGGACTAAAATTTCTCTCAATCTATACTAGTTATCTTTGGTAAGGTACATCTATGTAAAAAAGAGGAGGACAGGCCCAAATTGTTTTGTACTTTTTTGTTAGTATTAGAGAGGTTACATAGTTTCTCATAGTATTGTTTATATTCTGTTCCTATTTGGGCTGGGTCGTATACTCCTTGTCCTATTCTGTTTCGGATTGAGAGTTTTTGGGATCTCTTCCTTTTCTGGTTTAACTTATTTGCTAGTAGGCAATTCACCTTGTTTTTTTTTTTTTATAGTATTTTTTCTGCGTCCCACGCATAGCTTTCTCTATCTTGTCTAGTAATAGCAAGTTAAGGCGTTCCTTAACTTGGGTCATATGTTTAAAATGTCTGTCTGAAGGGTTTGCTTTGTGTAGTTGTAGTCTCTGCCTTTGCTAGTTCTTGGGTTACTCTATTTATATCCTGTATATTTTGTTTCTTTTTCCAGGCCCCAATCGCTATTAGCTTGCCCCTGATAATAGCCTTATGGGTGTCCCACAGCATCACATGTGACACTGAGTTAGAATCATTAATTGCTAAGTAGGTCCTAAGAGTTTCCCTAATTTCTTTTACCACTTCTGGGTTGCAGAGTAGGGATTTGTTTAGTACAGGTTGTGGGTTTGTATGTGGGGCTCCAGTTTTTAAAGTTTACTACAATTGAGCTGTAGTCTGACCAGGTAGTGGGGTGTATCTGCCTCAGCAGAACAATTACAGAGAGAGGATTCAACCATTACATAATCTATTCTAGAAAATGTCCCATGGGCGTTAGAAAACTGTAACGCTTGCGTTCACCACGTACAAGGAGGGACCCCAGAACTGAGGTGGGAAGGATAAAACCCGCACACGCAGCTGCGGAGGCACGCCTGGAAGGTGGACAGTCAGCATAGCCAGTCTGATTGGAAGAGATAGTGTTAGTCCAGATACTTGCCGGATAGTAGGGAGGAGCCAGGAGAGTGGTCGGTGCCGAGAGCCGTGGTCGTGGGTTGGAGCCGGGTGGTTAGTAGGTGTCCAAAAGCCGAGGTCAAGAGTTGGAGAAGTCAGATGGTAAGGAGGCAAGCCGGGTCGATTTCCAGAGAGGGTCCTAAGTCAAGCAGGGTCCATTTCCAGAGAGGGTCCTAAGTCAAGCCGGGTCGTATACAGGAGAGAATACGAGAGCGAGGTGAAAGCACTAGGAACAAGGCAAGGCACGAACGTGGGAAACACAAGTGAATACAAAACTAACTAAAAAAAAACTCTCTACCAGCGCTTGATCCAAGTGATAGACTAATTGGTGTGATAACAACAATTGAGTGATTACAATGTGATTACATATGCAGCCAAGGGGGCAATAAACAATGGATTGTTCAAATCCAATACCATACAGATACAAATACAAAAAATGTCCCCGGCGCAAAGTGTGGTGATGATAATTACAGTACCATATCGAAAGACAGTCCTGTTTGAAAAGTCAGTCCTGGTAGTAGAATGATTCATCAACAATGTGAGGTAGATTTTCCTCTAGGCGTGTTCCCTTATGTTGTCTGCAATAACAGATAAAGAAAAGACTCCATTGCGCAGTATACAGACTCAATTGCCCCAACCTGAAGAGGAAAATCCCTACTTACAGGAATGAACAAGAAAATATCCTGTAAGTAGGGATTTTCCTCTTCAGGTTGGGGCAATTGAGTCTGTATACTGCGCAATGGTGTGTTTTCTTTATCTGTTATTGCAGACAACATAAGGGAACACGCCTAGAGGAAAATCTACCTCACATTGTTGATGAATCATTCTACTACCAGGACTGACTTTTCAAACAGGACTGTCTTTCAATATGGTACTGTAATTATCATCACCACACTTTGCGCCGGGGACATTTTTTGTATTTGTATCTGTGTGGGAAACACAAGGCTACCAGGAACTATGCTCAGCCAAAGAAGGGAAGGCTGAGCAAGATAAAAATAGGCACTAGAGTCCAATAGGAGAGGGGAGGAGATCCAGCAGCATAGGGATAGGCTAGGAGATCAATGGAGTAAGTGAGGAGGAGGTTAACGTTGGCGCGAGACTTGTGTGCGGTGCGAACACGCGCGGGAGCACCAAGCGGTGCGAGCGGGGGGGGCAGAACCCAACCCCACGTGAGCATCAGAAGAGTCCTGCATGCGCGTGCGTACTGTAATGCGGCCGGGAGTCCGTCCTGCGGGAGGTGCGGAGCGGAAGCTCCGCGAACTGGGGGCAGCTGCCGTGGATTGCGGCACAGAGACGGGTAAGGGGGAAACCCTCTTTGAGAGAGGTATTTCCCAATTCCTTACAAAAACAAAGAGTAATCTTTTACCTCCAGATTAAGGATTCTCCAAGAGTCCAGGAGAGAAAAGTCTTTGAATACATTTCTGAGATTTCTTTTTGTTGACGAGTACGTTATTGGGCCTGTATTGTCTATTTTGGGGTTGAGAGGCATATTAATGTCTCCCCCAGTATTAATTTACCTTTTTTTAAATTTGTCAATTTTGCTCATTAGCTCTTTGAAAAATACAAATTGATCTATGTTAGGGGCGTAGACATTAACTAAGGTGACCAAGGTCTAGGAGGCGCAAGACTATTACAAACCATCGTTTTCTATCCACTTTGATCTCATCTGGTTGAAAATTAAGTTTTTTATGGCATACTATTGCTGCTCCACTTTTTTCGTTTTACCGAAGCCTTTATTATTGAGGAAAAGTTTTTACTAGCTAACAATTTTTGATTTTTAGATAAAAGATGAGTTTCTTGGAGCATAGTAACCCCGGCACCTAATCTAATCATTTACGTAATTACCAATCTGCGCTTTTGGGGTGTGTTTAAACCCCTAACATTTTGGGATATCATTTTTAGCCCCATTTAACTTCTTGGATTAGGAGTGTTAGTGTGTTGCATAAACTTTTACAATATGAATCATGTTGCAAAGGGTGACTTAAATATAGGGAAGGAGGAGGAAGAGGAGGGGGTGGGATTTCCAGACTGGCAGTTAGAAGAAATGGTCCAGGGCTAGTAGCCTCAAAGGGGGAACAGAGAAAAGGATATGATGCTAAAATTAAGGGGCATGGGTCCAACTGCGTCAGACAGGTCCATACTGGCATACTACTCACCACCTCGTTGCTGGAACCTCAGACCTCCGCGCATACCCAGATCTGTCTCCGGCTGTGGCCTACTTGACAGATTTGTTTTCATTCTGGATAAGCTGGTCTTTCACTTCCAGTAGTCTATGTCTAATTTCCAGAGCAGCAGTGTATAACTCTTTTTAATCCACAAGACTATGGGCCTCATGCAGTAAGCCCCGATAAGGCTTTTTCGGCATTTTTTCGCCATTTTTTGCCCTCCAGATTCAGTAAGCCCCGATAAGGCTTTTTCGGCATTTTTTCGCCATTTTTTGCCCTCCAGATTCAGTAAGCGCCGATAAGTGGGAATTATTGGCAACTTTTCATCCCGATAACAAATTATCGGGATCCGGCTGCCGATAAGCCACTTATCAGCACTTTTTGAACCCGGCTGAATTCAGGAAGCCCCGATCAGCTTTTCGGTGCTGATCGGCACTCCAGAATGGAGAGTTTATCGGGAATTCCTCCCGCCAACTAAAGTTGGCAAGTTGGTGGAGGAGAAGCATCGGCACGGGCGACACTTAGAAAAAATCAGCCCTTTTTACTGTCTGTGATTGATGCCGGGGGTCTCCGGAGCTGATACCCGCACCGGAGGCCCCCGGCATGCGTCCGAGGCAGGAAAAAGGCATGTGCAGCCCACTTCATTACCTTAGCGGCTAACCGCTAAGGCAATGAAGAGGTTAACCTACCATGCCAGCTTTATTGTGGGTAGCGGGGGTGGGTGAAGGGGGTATTTGGCCCTAGGTCTGAGTTTAGGGCTTGCGGGGGGGTTGCGGGTGCACATAACCTCTTCACGACCGTAGCAGTTAATACCGCTACGGTCATGAAGGGTTTAAGCCCTCCCGCTACCCCCCGCAAGCCCTAAACTCACACCCAGGGCCAAATACCCCCTTCACCCACCCCCGCTACCCACAATAAAAAATAATCAAACACACCAGTCCCACAATAAAACAATAAATAAATATAAATAAATAAATATCTCTATATAAATAAATAAATATATATATATATATATATATATATATATATATATATATATATATATATATATATATATATATATATAACCCCAACAACCCCTAACATACACTACAGAAACCAAAGATAAAGACGACTGTTTATTCATTACAAATACAATGGGGCTAGTAATGAAATTAAGAAGATTCTCACAAAACATTGGGGTATCATATTAAATGATCCAGTCATAGGCAAGACATTCAAAAACAGACCAGGGATTGTTTTTAGAAGAGCAAGAAATCTTAAGAATGTTTTAGCTCCTACAGTTTTAAAACAAAACAAAACCAAACAGAATGTAACAGGAACAGAACAGACCACATGGTTACCATCATGCCCAGGTGGTTGCTATAAATGTGGACGTACGAATTGTCTAACCTGCAAACACATTAAAAATAAATGTACTGAATATGCATCCAATGTTACGGGAGAGAAATTCAAAATAAAACAGTTTATTAACTGTAATACAACATACGTTGTCTATCTGTTGAGTTGTCCATGCGGCCTTTATTATATAGGCCGCACAAAGAGAAGTCTAAAGGAATGTTTCACTGAGCATAGAAGAAACATTTTAAGAGGTTTCCTTGGACATGGGGTTTCTCGCCATTTTTTAATAGCCCACAATAAAGATGTAGGAGGTTTATCAATTGTGGGTATTGAACACATTAGCCATACAACTTTAAGGGGTGACAGACTTCTAAAACTTAGGAAACAGGAGACCTACTGGATATTTAAACTACAAACGATGAGTCCAGTGGGTCTGAACGAAGAATTGGATCTTTTAGCTTTCCAATAGTTTGATGTCTGTCACCTAAGCCCACAATATGATAATTAAGATTAAAACAATAATATAATATTAATAAGAATAGAGGTGGAAAGTAATAGAGTTGACTTCACTTTTATATTTTATTTGTTATAAACCTTATATATCACATACATTTCAAAAAATAAACATTTTTTAATTTTTTTAATATTTAAAATAAAGTTTTTATCACCAGCACTATGTATTGACAAATTATATTTATATGTGTTAGCATTCCATGTGATAAAATTTGTAGGTTAAGAATGTACCTTCAATGATGTAGTTTTAAGCATAACAGACAATATTTATAAATATTTCAGAATGATTCACTTCAATTAATGTATATAGGATTATGCTTTATGTATCAATTTTTTGGTTATTTAGTAAATAAGGTATTTATTTTGAATTGTTAATATGTTGTAGCTATTCAGTTAATATACACAACTAACAACAGATTTATTATATGCAATAGCAAATTATTTCATAAGAAAAACAAATACTATTTATCATTGATTTTTAGTATTAAACATTGACCGCTATTATTCAATTTAATAAGGAATGTATTCAATTCATTTTATTGTATTACTAATTGTGAAACATCAATTTTAATATAAATTTAACCAAAGACATATTTTAAATATACCAATATATATTTTAAAGTTATTAAGTATTTTGTATAATCTCTTTGTGTGTGTGTTTTTTTTTTGTGACATGAACCAGCCACATATAATGTTTGCACCATTATGTTCCAAGAGTGGTACTTATTTGAATTTATGTTTCAAATTAATGAGCCACTAATTGGGCATTTAAACGATTGCAATTAACTGGGCTATAAAGTATGAAGGCGCATGGTGTGACGTTATCCCTGACGAAGCCTTTTGGTGAAACGCGTAGGAGGAGGAGCAAATAGAGTGTTTGCTTGCTAAACAGTGCGTTTGAAGGAAGCGGCTAATACCACTCGCCGCGCTGTCTGTATGGTCACTGTTTACCATCAGGAGGTGGAGCGCTGAAAGACGGAGCCCAGAGACTACCGGGAAGGGTCTGTGCGTCACAGCCGGAAGTGACATCAGACCCGGACACCCGGAGGGCTGCGTGGTATCGCGAGTTAAAGCACATCCATGCTGTGTGCACCGGAGCGGTTTCCGTGATCTGAGGGACAGCAGGACCGTCAAGGATCTGCATTATCCAAAGGGTGAGCTTTTCCAACATTGTCTCAACCCTGGGGTACCCCTCTTCACCAATACCTGCCC
>NC_134483.1:217860720-217948220 GCF_040206685.1 Ascaphus truei
TCCCACAATGTTTCTAAGCACTTTTCTATATTCCACAATTCCAACACAGAAGGCTTGAAATTTACCGCAATCGAACATGTAGCACAACATTGGAGAGGAAGGGACAGAAAATTAGATCTTAGTAGAAGAGAAATGTACTGGGTACATAAACTCAATACACTGACACCAAATGGTCTAAATGTGGATTTTGAAATTGCACCTTTCCTCTAAGTTCTACACTTGCACTTTAAATTGACTTATTATATATACTATTTAATTAAATTTTATTAATTTTAAAATTAATATGCTGTCATCTAAATTCAAATGTATCATCTTCATCACTAATATATGTTCTCTCTCTCTCCCCCATTTTTGTTCCTGTTTCATTTATATATTTTTTATGTGGACCTCCTCCATTGATTATTTAAATCCGAGTTTATATGCTGTGTTAGCCTTTTATTAGTCCAATCCAGACTCAAATTTATAGATTTTTAACATTGTTTCTTATTAACTTTTTTTATCTTTTTTATGTTTTAAGTGAATAAAATGAATATATATAATTGTGCGCCGTTATTTTTGACCACAGTATTATGTACCCACATGGGAGAAACTGTGTGTAATTTATTTAATTGATTTTGATTGTAATTTTCCAATTAGTGTCTTTATTGAGGACGCTATTTAAGTAAACACCCACTATGGGACACACTAATTTCTCCTGAGGAAGCTGCGGATGCAGTGAAACGCGTTGAGCCAGCTGGAAGGAAGCAGATCACTCTCACTGCCTGAGAACCTGCTCCTATCCTAGAGGCACTGCTGCGGTCCGGCGACCCCTCCAATTCCTTCGATTTTCCCTCCTCTACCGGAAGTCGTCACCTCCAGGCCAGGAAGTGACGTCAGACGCCATCCACCGGCACCGGACAAGGGGGCACCCTCGAGAAGGGGAATCTATTGTGAAGTGGAGGACTTTTTCCATCTGCCGAGCCGTTCTGCTGTTGCCCTAAAGAAACCGTTATGTGACTGCGTTCACATGTTTTATTGTGAGTACATATCTTTATGATACAACGATAAAGTCTGTGTTGTTTACCTGGTAAAACACTATGTTCTCCTCTTCTCTCTGTATGAATGCGGCTGATGAACTGTGAGGGATAAAGCCCCGGCAGACACACCACCTTGTACACTTCAGCAATAATTGCTGCAGCCAACGAACTCAAGAATTAGAGATCACATCTCCACCTTTAACCATACAAACGCTGGTTTTGATCTTACTTCTTGTAAGTAGGCACGCCACAAGAGCCAAGCTGATCCTGATTTCTGATTTACATTCATCTACATATTACACTATGTTTTTTATGTTTATGTTTTTTTCTGGGTGTTCCTGACGATTCTGCTCCCTTCCTCCCCCCCCTTGGATTTCTACAATCTATGCAGCATATACATTCTGCAAATGAATGTTAACAATAAAATTGCAATCAAAATACAAATACCTCCAAACAAGTATACTATTTTATCCAATCCAGTAAACATAAATCAATTACCATTCATTAATGACATCCCTAAACAATTTCCATTCCATCCCTAACAATTAAACAATTAAAAAATTCAAGCCTTTAACATAACAATTTAGCCTGAGAAAAAATATATGTACCAACAAGAATACAAAATTGAAAACAAAGGCTAACCCTGACCTCAAGTACACCATACAATATAAACAATTACATCTATCTAATTGTAAAATACTTTAAACACACAATAAAGCATAGCAGCATAGACAAATTAATTTAAAACACATCAAATCAAGCTTTTAAAACAACATCATTTCTTACCCTGTAGGGGTAAGGACCAATGCGTCCTCTTGTCTTAAGGTCACTCAGAATTGGCGTGGGAGTGATGCGCGCTCCAAGCTCCACCCCCTGACCTCCGTGATGTGTGTGGGACGGCGCTCGGGCAGTTCCACCGCCATCCCGATTAGGCTGCATCATAGGGCACATCTGTGTGCATCAGCAACCTATCGGTGCTTCCTTCCTGGTTCCGCCCTGGCTGGCTATTGGAGGCTCTGCCTTTATATACCCTGAGTCTTCTCTCATTCCTTGCTGAGCATAGTCTAGTGTGACGCTGTGCCTTGCTGCATTTCAGTTCCTGTGACCTTGCCCTGCTGACTAACCTCATTGCCTACCTTGCTTGTCTCTTGGATTCCGCACCTCTCCTCTCCTGATCCGGCTACGAACGACCATTCTCCTGTCTCCAGTCCTGATGTTGGCTAAGTACTCCAATGATCTGATATTCTCCTATCCTGAACCTGGCTACGTACCCCGACTATCCGATACTCTCCAATCCTGAATTTGGCTACGCACTCTGACGATCGGCAACTCTCCACTCCTGAACCTGGCAAGTACTTTGACTATTCTCCAATCTGTAATCCTGACCTGGCTTGAATGACTACTCTACATCCTAGGCTGTGGGTTGGCGTTAACCAATTCCCTACCTCAGCAACGTGGTCGCGCTTAGTTTGTGGTGAGCTACATGTTACAATCACCCGGTAAGCAAAGGGATCCAACACGTGAAATGTTCGAATAACGGCCGCTCATCTGTAAGTTCAAGCTTTTTTTACATTTTGTTAAAGTTTGAAAATGTGCAAAAGAGTTTAATAGAACTTTTATGTCCAAAAATTAGGGTGTTTAAGAATGTATTCTTGCGAATTCACACCCGTCTAAAGCTTGGAATATGAAAGGGATGGAAAAATGTTCATGAAAACAAAAAGCAACATTTGTTCCAGGCTCACAAACTTAGGTGAAGGTTTTGCACATCTCTAATTAACCATCTGAAATCAATAAAATATATAATAGACTAATAAACATCATCTCCAGACCACTTATCATATAATTATAGGACAACGGCCCAGGGTTGTGTGGACGGCTATGAACCTCTGTAGAAATGTGCATGTTTTTGCTCAAGTTCGCGAACCAACCAAAGCTTGCTCATTTTCTTTATTAAAAGTTTTCCAGGTCAAATTTGAAGACACTCGCAACAATGTGCATTACAAATTCAATCACAGAACTAAGGGGAAATCGATGATTTTTGTTAAAGAATATCAATATGTTTTGCAAAAATGTTGTGTAACCCTTTTTCTGACACTCTAAAGAGACTACGGGTTACTGCACACACCTGTGGCTCCAGGAGATCTGAGCCTCCGCTAGCTGGGAGCCTGGGGTAACACATAGCACAGCGCCTCCACTTACCCAGGATCCCCGTTATGTGAGATTCCCCTGGGCAAGAAACATATCCACACACATATGCTTTGAACGGTTTACAGTAATGCAAGAATAGCCTTATCACTTATACTGGACCATAACACATAACTCATAACACTGCTAACTGGTAATGTCTTTATAACGTTAGTGGCTCAGCCAAGCTCCTAAGGAGTATTGTCCTTGCACGCCACAGCGTGCCCCGCACACCGTCCTTGTATTACTTAGAAAAGGTTGTTTAGGTAGGCTCAGTTCTTTGGCCACTCACTAGTGTCCCCAAAGAGTTATACCTAAGGTGGGATCAGCGCCTGTTGACCGGTGTTGGTGCACTTTATGTAAATACCTCCCAGTCACTGCGGTGACTGGCAACAGCTTCAAAAAGGATCCGTCGATCCAACACGTTGCTCCCAGATATCACGGTGTCCAGCCGTCTGGTCCCAGATGACTGCAACCGCTGCAACTCTGTGCCTTGTCCCTAACTGGTACTCAGTAAGGGGTAACATTACTACCACTATGGGGCGTCCCTGCAGCACAGCAGCCTACTGTGACTCAGGGATTTTCCTAGGGCCTGCGGGGTAAAGCTGTCCTATGCAGGCGGGTCACGGACCCCCTGCGCTCACACTACCTCCTCCTTCACTTTCCGGATCCCCTCTGCCTAGCGTGATCTCTCCCCCACACTTCCCTTTCCTCCTCCCGTAATCCTAGCCTTCTGAATGGCTCCTGACATCAGATGACTATCCTAGAGCTCATGGGAGTTGTAGTCCACCAACGGAGCCTTTACCTTATTGGTCCGTTGTTTGCGCGCTTACACTGCGCATGCACGACCTCTCCGCTCTGTCAGTGCCCTCTGTAAGGTTGCGAAATAACATGGCGGCGCCCTATACTGTCGGGCCGCCGCGGAACCTACACCACTCCCTCCGGGCACACACTGCATCCGCATGAGGTATCTACCACACCCCTACAGTTGCATAGCAAATTTGTAGATATTTTCACGTTTCTATGCCTCTGCATATATATTCTCGTCCAGAGCTCTGGCCCCGGCCTGTCAGGTTGGTTGTTAACACCACCTTCTCCCTAAAGCTTTATCCCCAGGGCAAGGTTCTGGTTAGAGCAGAATAGCATTGTATACTTAAGACAGAAGTTATGTTGTTCAGTAACCAGCAAATTCCTACTGTAATTACTGCAGCGCTTTATAATAAAAGAACCATCCTGAGGTCAGAATAGATTAAGAAAAGGAGGAGGGGGTGTCTGCTTTTTTTTTTTTTGTCTACAGCAATATACTTAACACATTGCCTCAAGCAAGAGAGTTAGAAAACCATGATTTAACAGACCATTCTTCAACATAATACATTTAAAGCACAGGCTTTACATTTACACCACAGATTTCCTTTTTATTCACTTCGGAGCATCTAAAAGTCAAGAGTTGAGAATCGGCACTTTCAGCATATACAAGGAATTACTCTGTTACAGTATGTGCAGCAGTTGAAGTACAAAATCCTTAATGTAGAAGAACAGGATTATTTTTATTTTTAGTATAAAACAATTAATCTCTTTTCAGCTGCCCTATACCCAAACACCCCAAACATTCCAGCTCAATGATAGGGAACTAACACTCCAGGAAACATTTATTTGTGATGAATATTAGACATTTTAATAAGAAAAGCTGCCAAATAATATTGTATTACTTTATTATGAGAGAAGTCATAGTTGAAATTGCACTAATGGATCTTAAGGTGGCCTGGAGATTATAAACCGAGTAATAGAAATGTCAAAACACACTTTAAGAAAAATTGTTTCTCCTAAAGTTCATTTGCAACGTTACTAATTTCTTCTGTTTCGTCATCATTGGAAATGGTTTCCTATCATATTTATTGAAATATTTAAGTAAAACAATATACATATCAAGATGCTAAAGAAAGTTTTTGGTCAATATTCAATATAATGAGAAGGAGATGGGGGGTACAGCACAGTTAATAAATATTTAGCTTCCATTCAAATTAATGGAAGTTTATGGGCCATTAATTTTGTGTTACCCCACATACCCCTAGGGTAGTTAAAGGATCAATACATACTTAAATAATATCTGCTATTAGATTTGACAGTACATTCTATATCTCAAATTAATAGGGGAATGCAGCCATAGCTACTATTCAGAGACCAGTAAGACAAGGGAACAGTCTCCCCGTCCTCCCGTCCCCCCCGTCCCCATAAATGAATGGTACAAGATCTCATACTTGTCAGTGTAATATTGTTATATAGGTAAGATAAGAAAGCTCATATGCCTTCTCCTTTTCTGCTAATTTTACAACCTACTCCTCCAATGATATCTATTGGAATGTACAAACAGAAGTCACTGATAGGACTGTAATATGAAACACAACAGTGTCAGACTTTTTCCTTTCCATTCACAAAATACTTACTTATAATATATATGTTGATGTTATGTGAAGACTATTATATGTACAAAAAGCACATCTCAAAGAGAATGATAGTAACTCCTTCGTGTAATTCCTGATTCAATTACTCTGGTATGTGCTCAAGAGAAATGTCTTTAAATTTGATAAAAACATTTATTTTCAATGACAGGGGATAGCAATGGTAGCCAATATGAGCCCCACATATGGGGCAGCAATTGAGAAAATCTTTCTTGTGAAATGCAAATGTAGCATAGCCTCCGGCCACTACCTCTTCCTTTGGTCCCTAACAGTATAAGTCCTGCTAGGGACAGGCATTAAGGGGTTAATTCCTAACGAAGGCCTAGTGTGCTATTGCAGCCTTGGATATGCTTACATTGTCCAAGGGCGGGCCTAGCAATAACCTGAGGGTGTCATCCTGGGGGAGGATACTGGCTGGGTCACATGCAGTTGATTTGATGCCTGTCAGTATTATACCTGCCCTGTTATGGGGCAGGGTTACAAGCCCAACCCCCCAGGGTATATACTGGCACTCTCCCAGAAATCAGTGTGTATCTTTCCTCCCCCTGTGGAGTGATAATATTTACCCTGTATCCTACTATGGGATACAGGAGGAGCACCAGAAAGGAACCTAGATTGACCTCAAGCCTTAAGGTAACCTTCAAGGGAATGTGGACTGCTATAAGTTCTGGATTATGCAATAAACTTCCGATGAACATCTAAGTGTGTGATTCACTGCCTTGGGATAAGAGAGGTGTCAGCATGGACCATCCTGCAGATCCAGGATCCTCGCTGACTGGAGGCACTGCCAACAGAAAATGAAGCACCCTTAAATCCTGTCCTGATTCCCCCCACACAATCACGGAGCAACTCAGTGCCCTCTTGTTGCCTCACAGGTATGCACAGCACTAGGAAACATACAGGTAGCAACCCAATCTCACATAGGGTGGGGTACATGTGCTACACAAGATCACATATTTATGCTATGGACTGGGATTGAGGAAGAGCTCTTAGCGTCTGTCTCAAAAGCCAATCAAGCACATAATACTATTAAATGCACTATTGATTACAGCTTTGAGCATATTCATTTTCGCGATGTCACAGTTAAAAAAAAAAAAACAACAACTCCAGATCGATTGATAGAAAAAAACAATGAACAGGATCAAGATGCTTCTGTTCTCTAGCTTTCACTCCCCAATTACTCACCAAGTACTATTAAAAGCCTACCAAGAAGTCAACTGATGAGGGTGAGGAGAATTGTCTCAGATGAGACACAGTTTGTTCAGAAGGCTGATGAGTTGGTCAACAAATTTGCTAATACAGGGTATGATAGAAAGGATTTAGTAAAAATGAAAGATGAGATAAGGAAAACGCTCTTATTAAAATTCTTATTAAAATCAAAAGAGACCCTAGATGATGCTAAAAAAAAAAAACCTTTTCCTTTGTATATATCTTCTATAGTACATCTGCAAAGATTAGTAAAATAAAATCAAACATTCCTACTGGGTGATCATATATATGGGAAATTATTCTACGAAATTCCATTGTTCTCGTTTAAAAATGGCAGAATTGTGGGAGATCTTATTGTGAGACTGGGTATTAAGGAACCTATAGTAAATGCGAGTTCGCTGAAACTGACAGGTTCCCATGTATGCAATGAGGCAACTGCAATGGAATCATTAAAGGTGATAATGTTATCTATTCTATGAAAGGCTTTAAGATTCCATTGAGGCTCTTTTCATCATGTGACACGAAATCTGTTATATACTGTATTTACTGAAATGCCATTAAATAGCGAGTGTTTGAACAGAAAAGTAGCATTTACAACTATGATCCTAATGATGAAAAATCTGAAGCCAGTGACAAAACATTTTTATTATGCAAAATATAATGGAACTGAACTTGAAATGTTGCTACCTGAGCGGGGAGGAGATAGAGCTAAACTACTCATCCAAAGAGAGTTACAGTGGATTGTGCGATTAAAAACTATGATCCCTAAAGCGTTACATGAGGAAGAGATGCTTTCTCAACTAATCCATGTTATCTCTTACCTATAAGACTGGGAAGTTGAATCAAGGGTTTTTAAATATTCATAAATTCGCCAATGACTTTTCTCACTGGTACAACAGGTATTAGACAAAGAGTTAAGTATACGCTATTCAACTATAGCCGTCGCTAACTATATTTGATCGTTTTTCTATGTATATGAAATACCTCTGTAATTTGATATTAAAGAAATAATGTTATATAATGAGATGACACAGAGCCTTGTATGGTGATTATGTTTCAAGTCCATCTGTGAATGTATTCATATATTTTTCATTAACACTGAATGTAATTGTTTTTTAGACAATGTCCCTGTTTTTATTGATCACTATATGTTTTGGCCCTTGTGTTATCGTTATGTCCTATAAAAGAACTACTTTTGTCGAATTTGATACGAGTTGTGAAAAAAAAATCTATGCAGCATCAAAAATAACACTGTCATGTAGTAACACGGGTCAAGACGAACAGATGCAAAATCAGTCGATTAGCAGGAGAAAGAACATTATGCAAACACCAAAAGAGGCGAAATGATAAAAAGCCACCCTGTGCCAGTGTCTAATACATCTATAATAACTCAAAGATAAGTCTTTAGATTGGTATTTTTATATTCGATTGTTGCCGCTTAGTAAATATGCGTCACTGTCACATGTGTAGGCAACCATAACATATTTATAGTAATAGCCCTTGAATATGTTTGTTTTTGGCATTGTTGAAGGCTATGACATTCTTGATATGGTGATAAAATAGAAATCTAGAATACTACTGAAGCATATATTAAATACCACAGATATCATGGGTCCCCCTTTCCCTCACTTAGCTCCGATGCGGGAGTTGAGAAGGGGGAGGCTACAGCTGCAGCAGTCAGGGAGAACGCTCCAGTGTTATGGAGATCCGCGGCTGATGCCTAGACAGGGTGCCGTCATGGCTGATTGCCACACATGCGCAGTAGCAACTCGCGCATGCGCAGAAGAGCCCCGAGGTGGGACGGCCATTTTACAGTGGTGCGTATGCGCAGGACGAGTATAGTAGCAGCAGCCATCTTATGCTGTGCTCCGCAGGGGAAGTACACTTCCCATGAGCCTAGGGAAGCACCACCACATGATGCGGAGCGACCAATAGGGCTCCCTGGATCTCCTGAGGGGATATTGCTACAGTTTGGCGCGAAGGAACGTGCAGAGGCAGTTGGAGCCAGGACGCAGAAGGGGAAGGTAGTATCCGTGTGCCGGTGGCTCTCGGACTAAGCCCAGATTGCCCCTTAGTCCCAGTTAAGTCCCAACCCCGGTAAATTTGTTGCTGCTACAGGGAAAGGCCCCCAGATAGGGACATTTCCTCATAGCCATAGGCAACTGTGTCAAGATGTCGCACAGTGACTTGCGGCCAGTGGTCTGGGACCAGACCCCCGATAAAAGACTCTTAAGCGTGAGACCGTCTGGCGGGAGTTCACCCCATGCAGAGGCAGACGCCTTCGCAGACAGACTACGTCGGTAGAACAGATGATCCTGGTTGTTATTCGGCAGTACCTGGGAACTGGAGTGCCTGGGCAAGTACCACATCTAAGTGCACCAATGGTTCATGGGGTAGCGCTACTCCCTACACTTTGGGTGGGAATGACATTGGGGAAAAGACACCAGTGATATTGGTGCCCAGCACCCTATGTACTTTGGGGACACTCACCTGGTGTATTATACTATGTGGTGCAGGTTACCATACCCTAGTAAACCTGTTGATATATATCACGTGTGTGTTTATTATTGGTATTGATATCTGGGAGGGGTTTATTCCGCTACACTGGAATTCCTCGCAGGTGGAGGCGCTGCACCGAGGCGACCGATCGATCACTACAGACTCCCAGTGGCGAAGGCTTAGTCCTTCTGGTAACCAACCATGTACAGTAACAGCAGTACCGGTAGTTCCTTTAGTGACGGGGAAAAGAGGCTACACATGGAAGACTGAAATAAGTTATAAGCAGGCCAAACTTTTACTGTGGTGTATCTGATACAAGGGTATAGCTCAACTAAATCTAATGAGATTATGGCCTATTTGACTTTGGACATAAGTGGGTGTTTTTTCAGAGTACAGAATTCAAAACTATTTCTTGTTGCAATTGCTTCCATAAATCTGTGGCCTTTTGATGGGCCTAGGAAAGACTGTAGTATCAAGGTGGGAAAGATAATTCAGCATTTGAAACCTTTAAATGTGTGCATGACAAATGCTTTTAAAGCAAGTAAAGTGCTCCGAAACAAAGTATTTCAAAGTGAAACTCTGTTTATATTATAGCAATATGTATATGCTGCTACCACAATTATTTAATATGCTGTGATGCCGTCTTTCCCATGAAGAAGAAGAGTTCAGGTCCATTCAAAGGAAGTTTCTCTAGCACTGTGAAGACAGCTTCACAGAATATTATATAGGGGTGTATGCAAAGCACAAGCCAAACAATGAGTGCACTCTGATGACATTGTACAGTATATTGTTCTGAGGGAGGACATCGATGGAGGAAAAGTCAGCAACTTAAAATTACTATAGGAACAGTTTTCTTTTTAAGGACTTAAGGGATTTAAAATGATTGCTTGGTAACAGCTTTTAGTGACAACTGCACACCTTGTAAGTCCTATTTTGTATCCCACAGCTACTTTGTGCTATGAATCTGACTGTGCACAGTTTATTTTTTAATAAGCTCCATATAACTCATTTCTGGAATATGAAATTGTTTGTAGTTGTTGTCTTCAGTAATGTATGTGTCAGCTTTTTGGCTGAATTTCTTTATGGGCCTGACATTGAGTGCACTTCTGGGAAATGAATTTATTTTCAATTTCAATAATGACATAAGCTGCAGTTATTTCACTGTCATATTTTATTTTCCTGTTTATGCATTGCTATTACAAATGTAAAATCATAGTCTACATATACTGTCTGCTATGAGGTACAGTATATTGTAGGGCTAAAGACAAAAAAAAGTAAACATAAACCAAAGTTGAAGACTCTTATTTTTAAATACGTCTGGGCGTGTTATCATGAAGAATGCCCAGTAAAGGGAGAATGAAACAGGTTGGCCTCGTCAAAATAAAGAAACATTACTATAATTTTTTTTTTATTTAGTGAGAGAGAATGCCTCCATAAAAATGAATGTCCTTATCTCCTATGTGTGTGCAGTTTAAATGACAAAAGTAGTATGTTATAATGTATGTTAGACATTGTAGTGGGCCAAAACATTGGTCCTTGGTCTTTCCATAAATTATATTTGTATGTTGTGATAGAACAATATATGTGTTTGAACTGAGGGCAGTGGCTCACGTTATTCTCTTGTACACCTTAGATATAATCACAATAAAAATGTAAAGAAGTTAGGAGTGTTTTGGTGCACCTCATAGAGGTGTTTCCAAAACTTCAACAGAAAATTAATTTGTGTATCACCATACCATTAATTATTCATAACTGAGGTTACACAACATGACTCTGTGATCCAGGCCAGGGAGGGTAAAGAAAAATAAATGTTGAGGAGCCTGTGGAGATTGACACCTACTCCTGTCTGATTTAACAATGATTCTTTGTGCTTTCCTTAATCCTTCCTTGTTTGGATTGCCTATTTGTATTGTTTATGGAACAGCTAAAAGAAGAAAATGTAATCAAGCTGCAGCAAGTTACGCACGTGCACAGAAAACAAATGTCTACCCAGCAGTGCAGTTTCAGGTGATCTGCACAAGTGTCTCTGTAGTCCGCACCATAGTCAGTAGAAGATTAACAGTTCTCTTGACTGAATACGAATGCAGCATGAATTACTTGTCATGATATTAAGGAGGATCCAGATACTGATGTAGAAAGCATACAAAGATGAACAGGAATAAATAATTGAAGAATTACAGCTTCAAAAAGCTTATGTACCATAATAAAATAATTACTAATGTAATCCTTGTTTATTTCTCTAGATTTGTTAGTATGTAGATACTAGGGCATGGGCCTGAGTCAGCCTCTCCTGTGTATGAGAGAAAAGAATAAGCCAGCAAGAAACCAGGCTGGGGTCAGACAACGCAGAGTGACATGCATCTTTTGTACAACAGTACTTTATATCAGCAGAACACAATCATATTCAGAACCCTCAAAATTCGAGGACCCTGGACAACACTTATTACAATTTATAGTGAGAAAATGATGAGGTATACCTCTGTGCAATTGTCTCACAGGGTTTCTTACTCAGTCCTGGTGGCCCATATACCAATTAATGGACCACTGTTGGTGCCGAATAGCATTGGAAATTGTGTGGAATATATTTGTAATTATCGGTGCATGCCTGATACTTCGCAAAGATTGATATTAGCTGTGTATGCTGAAAAGGAATATGTTAGTTCCAGGATAGGGTCAGCGGCACACAGCAGCACGAAAAATATTGAGCTCAGCATAGCAGAAATTGTTAAAAACAATTTAATACCAAGGTTACATCATGGATAGGTGGACCGCAGAACTCAGACGCGTTTTGTGTGTGTTAGGCGCTTTGACAAAGCGCCTAACACATGCGAAATGCGGCAGAGATGGGAGAGCAGACGGATGGTACTCGTAGGCACAGAAGAACGAGGACTCCTGTCGAATCGTGCTTCAACGAATTCCATGCAAACTCTGCCCAAGGGAGAAGGTCCACCCAGTTATCCTGACTTTCAGAGATGAAACGGAAACAGAAAAAAGACAGGAAGGCGCTCTTCTCTATATAAAATCAATACAACAACCCCACCTAGTGGGGTGTTCATTCAGGGGGGTCTGTTTGGTGTTTTTATTATAAAAATAGTACTGTATGGTGCACAATTAGTCACTTCTCTCCTTTCCTCTGAAAGATCTACATCGCTACCTGCGTCCACTTTACCACACACGATGAGCTTTGATATGCTCACGACCAGGTGAATATATTTACTTATATACTGATTCAAGAACCAGCGCTGCTAACAATGATACTGTTTTATCTTGGTGCTGTATGTTCTTTATTTTCTCATACACTGATGTCAACCGTTCCCTCATCTTTGTGCAGCCGTTTCAGAGATGAAACAACATAGAAATTGCTCCAAGGATTGATTAGTCCTTTCTGTGAGGCCATTGGACTGAGGATGGAATGAGTGGAGTGAGATCCCCAGTGTTATGCAGAATGCTTTCCAAAATTTGGCTATAAACTGGGAATCACGGTCGCACTCTATCTCAGTAGAAATGCCATGAAGACAGAATATGTCCTTGGTGAAAATTTCAGAAAGTTCAAGTGGTACAAAATGCGCCTGTCTTGTGAAGAGGTTGACTTCTACTAAGATGGTCGTCATACACTTAGATGGTGGTAAATCTACGATAAAGTGTATAGACAGCTGAGTCCATGGTCGAGTAGTGACCGGCAGGGGATGAAGCAACTTGTAAGGCAGAGTCACTTTGATTGAGCGCAGACAGCACAGGCGGCTACAAAGTCCTTAACGTCATTGTGACTATCTGGCCACCAAATTTATTTATTTATTTATAAAATGTTTTACCAGGAAGTAATACATTGAGAGTTACCTCTCGTTTTCAAGTATGTCCTGGACATAGTTAATATGACAAATAATACATGGTTACAAATACTGTTACATAAATGAACAGGGTATACATTATATACAATACATTGCATGCACAGTTAGAGAAGATGTATATTATAGGCTTATGTAACAGTTACAGACCAGATTAAAATGTGAGACAGCCTTAGTTTTGAAAGAACTTAAACTCTGGTAGGTTTTTCCAGTTTTGGGGTAAACGGTAAGAGAAAGAGGAGCGGCCGGATACTTTGTTGAGCCTTGGGACCATGAACAGTCTTTTGGAGTCAGATCTCAGATGATAAGGGCTGCATATGGTAGGGGTGAGGAGCTTGTTCAGATAGGTGGGTAGCTTGCCCAGAAAGTATTTGAAGGCAAGACAATAAAGGTGAACTTTGCGCCTAGACTCGAGTGATGACCAATCTAGTTCTTTGAGCATTTTGCAGTGATGTGTGTTGGAGTTGCATTGGAGAACGAAACGACAAATTGAATTGTAGAGGGTGTCAAGTTTGCCAAGGTGGGTTTGGGGTGCCGAGTCATATACTATGTCTCCATAGTCGATAATTTGCATTAGCATCTGCTGTGCAATACATTTTCTTACCAGCAGGCTTAGGGAGGATTTGTTCCTGTAAAGTACACCTAGTTTGGCATAGGTTTTGGATGTCAGGGCATCAATGTGCATTCCGAATGTTAAGTGGGAGTCAAACCATATGCCCAGGTATTTAAAACTAGTAACAGGAGTTAGGGTGGTGTTAGCGTTGGTTCTGATCTGGAGCTCAAGTCACTGGAAGCTTTAAAAATTTAGTCTTGGTCCCAAATACCATTGTTACAGTCTTGTCAGTGTTTAAAAACTGTTTGTTTTGGGAAATCCAGTTTTCGAGTTTCAAAAAGTCAGACTGAAGTATGTGTTCAGGGTCGGAGAGGCTATGGCTGTGTGCATATAGAATTGTGTCATCTGCATACATGTGTATTGAAGCTTCCTTACAAGCTGTGGGAAGATCATTGATGAACACTGAGAAGAGTAGGGGCCCCAGAACAGAGCCTTGTGGGACGCCACAGGTGATATCCAGGGGGTTGCAGTTAGAGCCTGAGATGGACACATGTTGGGATCTACCTGATAGGTAGGACTGTTTAAAGCATGCTTTCCTATTCCAGAGCTCTGGAGTTTGTTAAGCAGGATAGCATGATCAACAGTATCAAAAGCCTTTGCAAAATCTAGGAATATTGCACCAGTGAGTTGACCACGTTCCAGCAGGGTAGTTACGGTAGAGTGTTTGGGGCGAAAGCCAGATTGGAATTGGCTAGGGAAATTTGTCTTGGTATAGTAATCGCTTAGTTGGGAGTGGACACATTTTTCCATGACTTTGGATAGGATTGGGAGAAGGGAGATTGGCCTGTAGTTTGAGACAGTGTTTTTGTCCCCACTTTTGAAGATTGAGACAACTCTGGCAGTTTTCCAGGTCTTAGGGATATGGCCTGCAGACAGGATAGAGTTGACTATGGAAGCAATTGGTTTGGCAATTGCTGGGGCACCACGTCTTAGGAACCTAGATTGTAGGTCCACATTGGCTGCTTAGTTTTAGTTTGAGGAGCGCTTGTGTAATCTCCTCTTCGGATACTGGGACAAATTGAAAATTGTGAGCAGTGTTGGGAGGGGGTGGAGCTATATGGGTACTCCCAGGATGAGATTCAAGTTTGTGGCTTGGGTTGCGTTTCGAAAATAAGTTAGTAGCACACCCCACAAAGTAATCATTGAATGCATTTGCAATGTGGGTGGGGTTTGTCAGAGTAATATCCCCCTTAATGATATTACTTGGCTGTTGATGGTTAGAAGGCTGGAATATGTTGTTGATAACCTTCCAGAAGTTAGCTGGGTTTGATGTATTCTGGAGGAGATTGTCAGAGTAATATTGTGCTTTTGCATGCAAAAAAGGCATTCTTGAAATCCCAGGTCTTCCTAACTCCTGGATGAGAGCAGAGTGCCGCTTTGATATTTTTGGATCCTGGTCGAAAGGAGATAATGAAATTGAAGCATGTAAAAAAAGAGATCCCAAGTCACCTGTCAAGTCCCAGGTCTCTTGGCACCTTCAATGAAATTGAAGGAACCAAGGAACCCATTCTAATCCTGACAGACCACAAAAATCTTTCTTACATTAAAGGTGCTCGTCGCCTTGGGCCCCGTCAAGCTCGTTGGGCGTTGTTCTTCTCAAGGTTTAACTTTATCATCTCTTATATTCCTGGGACAAAGAATATCAAAGCGGATGCGTTGTCCTGTCAGTTTATCACTGAGGAGACGTCACATGAAGTCCTGGAGAGTATTCTGTCCCCCCAATTGTTTATCTCTGCCACCTCCTTTGACATAATGGATAAGATTTTGGATTCTCAAGCACAGGTCCCCGAAGGGTTAGACGTACCTGATGGTCGTCTTTACGCAGCCCCACGTTTTCATCTCAAGATTCTTTAATGGGGTCACTCCTCCAGATCTGACGGCCACCCCGGGTTTAAGAAGACTACGGATCTGATTCGGCGAACCTTCTGGTGGCCCAATATGATTAAGCACATTAGAGCATTTACCTCCTCTTGCCCAGTCTGCGCACAAAATAAATCTGTCCGTCAAAAGCCTTCTGGTCTTCTACAACCTCTCCCGGTCCCAGACCGTCCTTGGAGTCACATTGCCATGGACTTCATCGTGGATCTTCCCCCGTCTAATGGTATGACTACTATTCTTGCAATTGTTGACAGATTCTCCAAGCAAGCTCATTTTGTTCCCCTCAAGGGTCTACCCAATTCTAGTTCTTTGGCGGATATCTTTCTAAATTAAATGTTCTGTATTCATGGCGTACCGTGGTCCATTGTCTCGGATCGGGGTACTCAATTTGTTTCTAAATTCTGGTGGGCATTTTCCCAGAGGTTGGGCATTACCCTTCTTTTTTCCTCAGGCTACCACCCCAAACGAATGGGCAGACTGAACACATGAACCAGTCCCTTGAACAGTATTTGCGTTGTTTTTCTTCCGATTCTCAGGATAATTGGGCGGAGTTACTTCCTTGGGAAAAATTTGCGATTAACTCTCTAAAAAACGAGTCCAGTCAAGAATCACCGTTTTTCGTAAACTACGGATTTCATCCTACCCGTCTCCCCATGCATTCTCCCAGGTCCGGAGTTCCTGCAGCAGATGTTACGGTATCCACCCTACAGGGATCATGGAGGGAAATAATATATATATATCAAACGATACTTACACGGCCAAGTGTAAGTACAGGTGCAGCGAGGGGTATCTCTGATGATCGGTCTATCCTTCCCCAATCCAAACAGCGGGGAAACCGTGATTGCTGGCTGGCAATGATATATCGTTGAAAACCTTCACTCTGTCAGTCCTTTCAAAGCTCCCGCATGTGGTGTAAAGATGGTGAGGCAATACAAATAACATAAAAACAAGCTCCCAGGTCGGCGCCCATAGTAGAGTGGCAAGCCCTGCAGCGAAGGTCCCTGCCACCACGTCCGGAGGACAGCAGAGTGTGGTAATGACGTGCGGCTGCCAGCGACTGCTACGGAGGCTCCCGTGGGACAAAAACAAAAGGCCAGTAGGAGCTACGCGTTTTGCCAAGACTTCGGCTTCATCAGGCTCAAGAATGTCCAGTGAGGGGTCCATACATCTTATATAGCTCCCCATACTAATTGGGAACAACCCCTACCTGTCTCAAAGTGGGAGGAATAGAGGCTGGCAAAGCCTCCAACAATGCATCTAGCTGATTAAACATACAGCTTTAGCTGTTTTAACACATAGCTCTGGTTAAAACATATGGAGAATCTTAGATCACATTTACCTACTGTAAGCTTGAGACTAGTTATATAGCTAAAATGAATAATGTGTTAAGGCAATGAATAGTTTATATAAGGCTGAAAACACCTGTAGCTTCACCAATTCATACAATTACTGATCTTGTTTACATACAAAATATATATATGGAGACATGATTCATTGTTTCATTGACATATAGCATAGTCAATAAAAGTGAGTACAGATTAAAAGAGGCCAAACAGGACATAAAGGCTAAAATGTACAAAGACAAAGAAATTGCTAAAACATAATGATACAAGTTAAAAAAAACAGCATAATACTAAAACTTAAATTAAGCATTCTTAAAAAACTTTATTGTGTCTTAAAAAGCTCAAAAAGATAATAATTGGAGTGCCTGAAATGAAAGAAAAAGAAAAAGAAAACACAATAAAGTTTTTTTAGGAATGCTTAATTTCAGTTCATAGTGCATTAAAAGATATATTGAGCAGTTATATAATAAATGGTGAGTATTAAGCGTGCATCAATGGTGAATTATAACAGCATTTCAAGGGTTTGTTATTACCCAAGCGCCAACCAGGTCTCTCCAGCAGGATGTCATCTGGTGTTACCACAGGTTAATGCCTCCGGGTCTTGGGATGTACCTCTAATACCCTTAGGCACAGTCTGCAGTAGGTTCAGGGTTTGGTCGCCAGTTCTGTTATTGCAGGTGGAAATGTCCCAACAAAGTTGCTACTGGATGATTATACGAATTCCATTGGTAGGAGTGTGTAACGCTTGTGCGAGCCCACAAACAAGACCGTGGATTGGAGAGGTACACGTAGTTGAAGTCCGTAAGCCTGTGGTCTGGGGTTGGAGAGGTACTCGTAGTCGTTATCCATAAGCCAGGGGTCAAGAGCCAGAGAGAATCCAAATGCAAAGCAAGGTCGGTACACGAGAGGTTAACTGAAGAGAACAAACAAGACTGGGCTGGACAAGACAGGCACACGCAAAGGCTACACAAAGTTATGTTCAGCAAGGTATGACAGGAAGAGGCAGTCTTTTATAGGAGACAGGAACCAGTAGGAGAGGGGGCGGAGTTGAGGCGGGGCCTCCGCAGATGCCAAGGAGAGGCTTCAGGAGACAAGGGCTCATAGCTGAACTTGACACGCAGCTGGGGCTCGTTGCGCGCCGTCATGCGCGTGCACCGCGCACAGCGGAGGTGTGGCGCATCCGAGGGGGTGGAGCTATGCTCGGTGACCGTGCATAGAAGGAGCGGGTGCGCGCGCGCTCTGTAACAGGAGCGGGGATGTGCGCATCAGCGGGGGGTGGATCTTCGGCAGCTGCCGCAGCAGTACTATAGGTAAGCAAGGAGGGAGCGCGCCGCAATGGACGCGTTCTCCAATTCCTCACAGAGTGATAGCAGGCGGTGCTTCACTGTGTGCCTGCAACCGCCCGTCTTTCCGTCTCACAGTCCGTGACGTCACTCGGCCGTGACAATGAGTATCGCGCGCCTCAATCTCCTCACCGATCAGAAATTCACACCAACAGCAGATTTTAGGATGTGCTGGTTCACTTAAATCTCGAATCACAATCTATTCCAACACGTTTCGAAACCGCACGGTTTCTTCATCAGGGAACAAAGTGTGTCTGCCAGGGTCCAGGATGTATGAGGTGTATATTATAAGCCACGGAGCTACCCATATGCTTCGTTAAGGAGGTTGGTTGTAAGATTACAATAGTGGATAATATTACCCTCTTAGGTGGTACTACAGTAAATATGTTAACCATTTATGTAGGAGGTGTAAAATACCAAAATACTGATGGTAACATGTAAAAAGATGTGTAACATACACAGAATCTATCTGTGAGATAAATGCCACTAACAATCTAAGGGCCTATTCTAGTAGCTTCGATCAGTGACATCAAGAATTTGGTGGCACTTCTCAAATGAGTTTTCAAGTGTAGCTATTCAGAAAGCTCCGATAGCACTCGATAGCTTGAACTCACTCGAGAAGTGCTTCTTCCAGATTGGTCGTGCTCCTGCACTTTTTCCAAATCGAGCTATTCTAGTAGCTGTGAGATCACATCGCAGCTGCAACTCGCAGCAGCTCACAGGTTCGGATCTAGCTACCTCAAGGGTGGCAAAATGGGATTCACTATGTGACTGAAGAAAAAATTGATTTTTACTGCATCGGATTGAAGCGGATGTCTCCAGAGCTGTCTGGCAGAGCTGAACAACCCACCCTGGGGCAACTACCCCCTTCACCCACCCCCTCTATCCCCCAACAAACAAGGTACTCTAGTTTAACCCCTTCATTACCTTAGCGCCTAGCTGCTAAGGTAATGAAGTTGTTAGTATTTCACTTTAATAACACAGTATTGAAGCAGGGGGTCTCTCTCTGCATGGTTTAAATGCCCCGGTCACGTGACGTGGCTGATACCGGCACCCCATACCGGGGACTGAAATTAATACGGCTCAGCTCCGGAGATCCCCTGCTTCAATACTGTGCTATTAAAATAAAATAAACACGATGTGATTGCCTATAAGAGATGTGCAATAAGATGCAGCTCTCTCTGTGCAGCTCTTACAGAGTGCAGGCCGATCTTAGAAAAAGACACAGCCAAAGACACTGACCCGAGATCATATCCCGAGCGGTATGGCATTTTCCTACCTCACGATCTCTTACTTGCGTTAACTCTTTCTGAATACCGTGATAATCCTAATGCCAGACCGTGAGGTAGGGTCATACCAAAACGTTCGATTTGGCAGTGATAACAACAAAGCTACTAGCATAGGCACCTTAATATCAGATAAGACACCAGGTCTAGTGTCTGCACAATCACTCCCACTGGACGGTATCCTAGATTCTATAAGCTTGAACATGATCAGTATAACATTGTTTATATATTCTTGCATATGTTTTTCATACGATCTACAGCATCAACTGTTGGTATTCCTGTGCTAAGGGAAATATTACAATAGAGACAACCATTTGACTAATACTCCACCTCTACTGAGTCAGGAAGGATATTGATTCGATTTCTATGTTTTGCCTGTGTATCATTCTGTTCTATGAATCTTTGTCCTATAGGTTTAATTGCTCATCCCACAATGTGGTATAAAATATAGCATTTTCCTAGTCATACATATATGTAAAAGTTGCAGTTAAATAATTTAATCAGGACAAATTGTCAGATCTTGAGAGGAGCACATGTGGTGACAGCTAATTAATGCTATGACTCAATAGCAGTCTACAATGAGTTAAATCACTGGGTAAAGGGCTAGGAGATTGTACATTTCTAAATCATGACAGTGTATATATATTTGAGCAACTGATGATAATTAGAAGAATTGGTAGGTACTTCAATTTCTTACAAAGGCTTAAGCAGTGTAATGAATTATATGTGTACAAGTGGAATAAAGATAATTGAAGAACAGGCAGAATGCCATTGGTAAGGAAGGGTCAAGAGATTTAAATTAATATAACTACTGTATATTAACAAAGTGCACTACGTGAATAATTTGGTGCATTTTAATAAAAGTATATCCTTTTTTACCTGATTAAAACTCACTATATTGCATATGTGACAATAAAAGTCAAATTCACCAATGTCATTTGGCACTGGTTGATTAAAGCTGAAGGTCAACCAGGGTAATACTGATTGAGGTGTACAGGGTCTATGTTTCTTGGACAAATTACAGTGGGACAAAAAAAACGGCTGTATATTAAATAGAGAAGTACAAATGCATTCAAAAGTGCGTCTCAAAATGTTTTGCTTTTTTTTCTTAAATTTTCGCAAAGCTTTTCAAATTTTTTTTAATTGCTTGACATTTCTCAGCTTTTCATCTGAATTTTGCAAGATTTTTGCAAACATGGCCATATATAAAGAGTCCTCTGACATGAAATAAAACAACAAATGTAACTTGATTTAAAAAAACATTTTGCGAAAATGTTGCACATCTCAACTATTAGTAAATATTTTCTAATATTAACATTTCTAAGGATCTCAAAAATTCCATCCCACACCAAAATTCCATCACTGGATCACTAAGCACCAATGCAGGGTATCACACTGTGATCCTGTGCTTACTGCCATTTACTTGAATAGACACTGTTGTGTGATAGCTTGCATTGGTGCATAGTGAGACTCCCCCATATACAGATGTAACTCCTGTTATTCTTTACGTGAACACCTTAAAGTCCACAAATTTCTTGAGTTTGAGTGAAAATCATACACATTTTTTAACCAGCAGCTCCATTTGTTTCTATCATGCATTTAGACTGATGCCTTAAATTAAAACTTGAATTAGTAAAATCACATGATAGCGAGTGCATGTTTAGATAAAAGGCGCTACACTAAATCTTTACACAACATTTTATAAAAATGACACTTGCCTGTGACCAAATGCAGTCTTCATTTATCATTAAATAATATTTAAGTAATAATCTCCTCAGAACAGGGCATTACTGGCCAATAATGCCCTGGCTGGAAGAGTTGAAGGCCCGAATCGAAGCTGAGGGACTTTAACCCAGCCAGGGCATTATTGGCCAGTAATGCCCTGTTCTGAGGGGATTATTACTATTATAGGCTAAATATAGACTTTTTTCATAAATAATAGTCACTTTTGTATAGTTATGTAGCCAGGTCCCCCTCTGCCCGTCGCCCTCCCTCACCTGGCTGGCGATCATGGGTGCTGCCGAGCCCAATGGTGGACCCGTCGGCGATTGCATGGGTGAGGGGCAGACGGAAACTTGAGCGGAGGTTGCCGGGGACGCGAGCGGCTGGTTGTCAGGGCCGCGGGCGAGTCGCTAGGGCTCTCGGCGGCTCCCCGTGCAGGGCGCCGCCATTCCTTATGTGTTCGCGCATGCGCAGTGAGTCCCCGCATGCGGCGGCAAGCCAGGGACATTGCGCATGTGCAGTGATAGCGCGCGAGAGGCAGCCAGTCAGCAGAGGGATCTTGGAAGGGACTACAAGTCCCATGAGCCTCAGCAGTGCCCCATGTAACACCAGGGAGCCAATAGGGATGGAGGATTGCCCTTCAGACCTAAAGAGATACATTTCGCGGGCTCTGAGCACGTTAGTCAGTCAGCGCCAGGAGCAGCTAGGGGAAGGAGGTAGGGTGCAGGAGTCAGTGACTCCTTGCACTAGGCCAGCAGCCCCCTAGGCCCCAGATAGCCCTGAGCCACCAGTAGTGTTGTGTTGTTTAAGGGACAGGCCCCAGGTTAGGGACCCTGCCCCCTTATTATGCAAAGTCAGTTAGGGACACAGCGGACGCTGCGCGTCAATCCAGAGGTCTGGGCTCAGACCTTCGCTGTCGCTGCAGCAGCCATCCGGGTGGGATCGCCCCGGACGGTAGTTCCTGTGGTCAGCAGTCATCGGATCCTTTGTGAAGCTCCTTGGCAGGCCCGGGCACTGGAGTGCTCGGCAGGTAACCATCACCAAGTGCACCAACTATACTTTATTATACTTACATGGGACTAGTGGCTGCGCAGTCACACATATCTATCTCACGTGAAGGGTCATATTGTGTGGGGTTACTGGACATGGGGTGGGATCATCCGGTGGAGGTGGAGGTGGAAGTAGCGTTCTGCGAGACGCATTAGTTAGTGTCTCCTCTAAGGAGGGACACCTGTTGATTTGTTGATTGTTATGCATGAGTACGGTCACAATAGTAAAGGCATTGGTTGTTATACATGCTGTGTGTGTATTAATATATATTGTCCTGCGAGGAACCATTCCCCCTCTGGTGGGAGCCATCGCAGGTGGAGGCGCTGCACCGAGTACAGGGTTACTCATATTATACTTGCCCCAGGTTCCCCGTGACGGAAGCTCAGCCCTCCTGGGAGCTTAACAGGTAAAGCACCACATCAGGTAACATTAAGTTCTCCGCACCTACACTCTATTTGCGATTGGGTGGGGAAAACCCGTTACAGTTATATAGATTTTTTTATTAAAATAAAATGGTAAATACATGAATCCACCTCTATATACTCTTAGACAGCAGAGTATACGTGTGTGTGTGTGTGTGTGTGTGTGTGTGTGTGTGTGTGTGTGTGTACACAGAGGGCGCGGCAGTATGTGAAATCCCTGCTCTCTGATTGGTTAAAATTCCGGGCATTATCCAATCAGTAATGGCCCGGAATTTTTGGCAGCTTGCCAAGTTTTTCAGCCAATCAGCTTTCAGTTCTCATTCACAAAGAGTGAAATTTGCTCTTAGACAGGGGAGGTAATTGGACAAAAAGCACCAGCAAGGCATGGACTCCTCCCCCTCCCTGCCCACAGAGAGCTCTGCACAGGCACAGTGAGGGGAAAGGTTTGTGTGTCTGTGTGTGTGTGTGTGTGTTTTGTGGGTGTAAAAGGCGTCAGCAGAGTCTTGTTGGTGTGTGTGTGTGTGTGTGTTTTGTTGGTGTAGAGGGGGAGCTGCAATATACGTGTCTTCAGTGTTTGTTTTGTGGGTGGAGGAGGGGTGCAGAGTGTTTTGTATGGGTGTGGCTGTGTGTGTGTCTACAGTGTGTGGGTTTACAGGGGGCTACAGTAGGTGTAGAGGGGGGCTGCTGGTGTGTTTTGTGGATGTAGAGGTGGCAGTGTCTGTTTGTTGATTTGTGTGTGTCTCTGCAGTGTGTTTTGTGGGTGGAGGTGGTGTGCAGAGTGTTTTGTGTGTGTGTGTCTGCAGTGTGTGTTTTGTGGGTGTAGAGGGGGGGCTGCAGTATGTGTGTCTTCAGTGTGTGTTTTGTAAAGCTGGCAGTCTGTTGGTTTGTGTGTGTCTGCAGTGTGTGTTTGGTGGGTGTAGAGGGGGGGCTGCAGAGTGTTTTGTGTGTGTGTCTGTGTCTGCAGTGTGTGGGTTTACATGGGGGCTGCAGTGGGTGTAGAGGGGGGCTGCTGGTGTGTGTTTTATGGATGTAGAGGGGACAGCAGTTTGTTTTGTTGGTGTGTGTGTCTGCAGTGTGTTTTGTGGGTGTAGAGGAGGGCTGCAGTGTGTGTGTGTGTCAGTGGGTGTAGATGGTGGAGGGCTGCAGAGTGTGTTTTCGTGTGTGTGTGTGTGTGTGTGTGTGTGTGTGTGTGTGTGTGTGTGTGTGTGTGTGTGTCTGTGTGTGTGTCTGTGTTTTGTGTGTTTGTGGGTGTAGAGGGGGGTGCTGTGTGTGTTTTGTGAGTGTAGAGGGTGGAGGAGGGTTGCAGTGTGTTTTGTGGGTGTAGAGGAGGGGGGCTGAACAGTGTGTAGGGGGGACTGCAGAGTGTTTTTGTGTATATAGAGGGGGGGTTGCAGAGTGTGTGTGTGTGTATAGAGGGGGCTGTGTGTATGTACAATTTCCTTTTAATAAACTTGCAGCAAAAGTATAAGAATGTAGACAATCATGCTGATAAAAATCAATATGACTACAAAAATTTATCTTTTTTTTGAAAAATGTAAAACAAATTAAAAATAAGCCTATGTAGCCTAGCCTCCCGGCCGCTACTTCTCTGCCTGTTAGGTGCAAGCTGTGGAGGGGTTAATTCCTTCTTTCAAGGCCTTGTGTGCTTTTGCATCCATGGATTGTGTCATCAGTATCCAAGGGCGGGTCTTAGCAACTATCAGAGAGTGTCAGCCTGAGGGTAGATACTGATTGGTTCATCTATAGTGATCACCAATCAGTATTCAACCTGCTCTGTTAAGGGGCAGGATTACAGTCATCCACCTCAGGTTATAAATAAGGGCACTCTCCTAAATTCAGGGCTTATTTCATTCTTTCTCCTCCCTTGTGGAGTGAGGAGCATCAATCTCCTCCTCATAAGGAGGTGGAGGAGAGGACTACCAGGCCTGACATGGGCCTAAAGTTAGTCAGGGCACTGACAGAATGGGAAGATAGAAAAGGATACCTCAGTGCTGTTTATATAATCTGCATGCAATAAAGAGTCAGTTGTATCAGAACAAGTGTGATTCACTGTCTTGCTGCTGAAAGAAGAACAAAGGTGTCAATATGGGCCATCACCTGCTCTGCAGAGAATATATGCTGTCTGGGGGTGCTGTACCAAGGAAGATCAAGATAACCTGTAGCCCTGTCCTGGTTCTCCCCAGACCATCGCGGAGCATTCAGCCCTCCTGTTTGCCATCAGGTATACAGCACAACACCCAAGAAGTAGCTAGAGGAACATACCCACCCCAATCTCACTTAGGGAGGCTGTACAAGGGCTACACCTATAATAGTAATAATCCCCTCAGAACAGGGCATTACTGGCCAATAATGCCCTGGCTGGGTTAAAGTACCTCGGCTTCGCCTCGGGCCTTCAACTCTTCCAGCCAGGGCATTATTGGCCAATAATGCTCTGTTCTTCGGGGATTATTACTTAAATAATATTTGTCAGCGCTAGTCAATTGACAAATTGTTATTTGTAGTGTGTGACTACTATGGAGGAAAGGGCTGACAATGCTACAAAAACCCTCTGCTGTAAGGGTCTGAAGCATTTTTTTTAAAGATGCATTTCTTTTCAGAGTGTTTGTGTGGCCCATTTGTAAATAGACTGGATAAAAGTGCTCAGGAATGTCATGAAAAAGTTCACTTTTTGGCTCATCCCATTTAAGTCACCCCTTATTACTTAGCGTTCTTTCTTGACATATGTTCCAAAATCAATCGTTGTGGTTCTATTCATAGATTTACCTTTAACTTCAGCGAGGGAAATCCCTTTCCCTTTAGCCAGCACTTTATTTGTTCCGCTTGCATTTTATGATCTTCATTTTGCAGAGCAATTTATTTTCAGTTTTAGACGTATGCTGTATTGGATGTTCCTTGCAGAAGCATTCAACTGTGACTGATCCGTTTGCAGAAACTTCCTGGACCAGCTTTTTACATTTTCTTAGCATAACAAACCATTCACATGTTGTCTATCTCTGACAATATGCCTACTACAGTAGATTGAAACCAACTAATCAACCAGCTAAAATGTTTCTATTCAATTGAGATGTGTTTGTATTTTAAATTATTTACGTTTGTGTAATGTTATAACATATATAATGTATCTGTAAAAATTCCTATGTGCTGCTTACCACACACCATACAGTAACTGTGAAGCACTTTGAGTCCCATTGGGAGAAAGTGCTATATGAAATAAAATTATTATAATAACTGTTTTGTACAGTGTGTATGCTAGACACTAGATCATTGCTTTAACAAGCTTGCAATTTAATATATTTGTGAGGCAAATGAAAACTTTTATAAGCTGTCTGTTTTGTAATCATAATATATGCAGTACTTAAAGCATAGTATTTCCTGAGATAATATAGAAGAGTTGATAGTTGATACAATTAAGTTTGGAACCTTGGGTATTATGCATTGTTGATTACTTATGGAGTTCATAAAATAAAAAATGCTAACAGTATGTATAATAAAAGCATAATTTTCAAACTAATCCTATCTTTACATTTTCGAAAAGATCTGAAATAATTATGTGAAATTACAAACAATCTCTTGGAAATCACCTTGAAATATGTGGACACCACAGTCAATGGTAATGTTTTGAATAAAAGTTAATTGGTTTGTCAAATTATATTGCAAAGTGATGTTTTTTTTGTGGATGACCTGGCAGTAGAAGTGATTAGATTCACTGGATGATGCATCATAGAAGATAATTACCAGACAAATCAGACATGAAATGTGATTAATTCATGTGTGAAGCATCCTGTTAGTCCAAATCCAATTTTCTTTAGAACACATTTTACTATTTCCACAGTCTGTACCCCTGTCTAAAAAGACATCTCCTGTAAAAGAAAGTTTTGTAGCTAAAAACATGACCACCCCAAACTTGAAGAAAAATACAAATGTGTACTGCAGTTACCAATTGTATCATGAAACATGATGTATGTATCTCCAACCAGTGAACCCACTTATGCTCACCACAGCTATACTGTATATCCCAGTGATGTATGTACTGTATGTATGTCTTTATTTATTTATATAGCGCCATTAATTTACATAGCGCTTCACAGTAGTAATACACGTGACAATCATATAAATAATACAAATAACAGATCATAGGAATAAGTGCGTCAGACATAAAAGTAACATTTAGGAAAAGGAGTCCCTGCTCTGAAGAGCTTATAATCTAATTGGTAGGAGGAACATACAGACACAGGAGGAGGGCATACTGGTAAGTGGGTCTGAAAGGGGCCAAGCTTTATGTACTGTATCAGGTGTATAGTGTTAGCCACGGAGCTACTCATATGCTTCGTTAAGCAGGTGTGTTTAAGGTGGGTTTTAAAGGTGGATAGAGAGGGCGCAACTCGGGTGTTGAGGGAAAGGGCATTCCAAAGGTGTGGGGCAGTCAGTGGAAAAGGTTGCAGGTGGGAGAGGGTTTTAGATACAAAGGTGGTATAGAGAAGACATCCTTGAGCGGAACACAAGAGTTGGGATGGTGCATAGCGAGAAAGTGTCTTCAGTGTCTCTTTTGCTAACACTACCTCCTCCTCTATCGATCTCTCTGTGGGTTTACCCAAGTTCTCTGTCAGGGAACCTCTTCTCTTTTCTCTATACACACCCTCTCTAGGTGATCTAATCACATATCTTGGGTTAAAATACCATGGCCCCTTGCAGACGCACTTACCAGAATGCCCTCCTACTGTTTTGGTACGTCCTTTCTACCAACCAATTAGATTGTAAGCTCTTCGGAGTAGGGACTCCTTTTCCTAAATGTATATTTTGTCTGAAGCACTTCTCCCCTTTATGTGTTATTTATATTATTTCTTATTTGTTATCTATATGCCTTTATTATTGACATTTGGTATGTTTTAATCCTCTGATTGATCTGCAACCCCCTGTATAAAAGAAATACCCAACCCTGCCTTTATTATTGATCTCTGGTATGTTTTGAATATCAAAATGTGTTTTTTATTTTTTTTAAACTGTGTGCTGCTAATTGTCCAATTTGTAACAGGTAGATTGATTATGGGGGAGGGTCATGTGACTGATTTAGCTGTATAAAAGTAAAACCACTTTAATGGAAGCATTAGCAGGGATGGCATTAGCATTGGCATTTTTAGAGTGATGCATTGTAAAGTGATAATTTTTAAGTGAGAATATATAGTTAGACTATAGTTTGACTAGAGGTTGACTGGGGACTGGATCTACTGCAAACTTTTCTACACAAAGCAACAAACTGTGAGCTACTCTGACCACACTATGATCCCATGTTTGTTAGCCTGCACACTTAACCCCATCCCCTTTACACCTTGTTTTACTGCAGCTTCTCCCAACACTGACTGCACACAACTGCCCTCCCCCCTCAACCTTCACCCCCTCACCCCACTCAACCCTCTGCAAACCCTGAATATGCCCTAGCATTCCAATGCAGCAATACATTTTGAAAAGACACACCCCTGCTGTTTAGTCTGCACACACTCACGTGGCTCACAACAGCTTCATGCAACATTACCTACCTCTGTGATAATGAACCTGGTATGTACCTCAATGTGACAGGGTGAATAAACGTTACCAGCCCCATGCCTGGCAGACCTATGTGTAGGTCGGCAGTGCAGCAGTGACGAGGTTAACGTTCAGCTGAGAGGTCTGGTTAATTAGTCTGACCCCAGCTGCCTCATCAAGGAGCTTTATAACCCCCAGGCTGTACACACATGCAGGCTGTCTGAAGCATGGAGATACATTGAAACTCTGGAGGGAGAACAGCTTGATTTAAGGTCTGTTTTCTGGGACAGTTTTTTTTTAATGCTAAATTGTTTTTGTGGAGTTTGAACAGAAAGGGCCAAGCCCTGCTCAGGACTTATACTGCTTTACTTTATGCATGCTGAAGGAAAGCTCTCGTTATTTTTGTGTGCCATATTTTGAGGCTCAATATAAAGCCTTATCAAGAAAACTTGCGTGTGGTTGCATGTACCCTGCAACATATGGTGTCAGAAGTGCTGGGATTTTGAGAGGCCCCTGCAGTGGAAGGGCCACACACACAAAAAAAATGGAAGAACTTTTAAAAGCGTTTCTGTGTGAGCAGGCCAAACAGCAGGGACTTTTAATGCAGGATCAGGCCCAACTACAGGCAGATAGATGAAAGACTATTCCAACACCAGGCAGCACAGGATGAGCGGATGACCAGGTTGTTGACCCAACTCCAGGGGTCTGCCGTCCAGAACTTGCGAACAAACCCCCGGTCCTCCTAAGGAAAATGGCTCTGAATGAGGATCCATAGGCTTTTCTACTACGTTTGAAAGGGTTGCCGAAGCCCACGGCTGGTCCTCAGATCGCTGGGCAACCGCTTTGGCCCGCTCCTCATAGGAGAAGCTCTTGCCTCATGTCAGGGTCTCCCAGCGGACCAGACAAGGGACTACAAACAAGTAAAAGCCACCATACTGGATCGCTTAGGTCTGACCCCAGAGACCTACCAGAAGCAGTTCCAGAACCTGAGGTATACCACTAAGATGATACCCCGGGTCCTCGCTCAGAGGTTATTGGACTTGTGTATTCGCTGGATACAACCTGAGGAGCGCACTAAGGAGGAAATTCTTGAGCAAGTTGTTTTGGAACAATTCCTACAGGTAATACCCCCTTCTGCACACTCTTGGGTAAAATGCCATGCTGCTGAAACCCTAGCTTTGGCGGTTCGACTCGTTGAGAACTTCCTTGGGGCCGAGGACCAGGCGAGTGTCCGGGACCTGAAAGATCCGACTCCACCGGCACTTGCGGACGCCCAAAGAGGGAGACCGGAGCAACGGAGAAACTACGGCCCATCCATACGCCACCGCCAAGTTCCACGGAAGGAGCAGTCCTTCCAGCAAGGGAGAGGTCCAAACGCTGGACACCGCCGAGAACCTCATCCACTTCCTGATGTTGACTCATCGCCACATGAGACGAACTTCGGAGGACGTCACACACAGGACCCATCGGAAGCCTGGTCTCAGTATCCAGCCCAGCTGAGCGATATCCGCATCACCCTCCGGCGAGGGAACCCTGTCCATGTTCTGCCTGCGGAGAACAAGGCCACCGTCATGTGGACTGTCCACAGATGGATTGTTCCTTCAGCAGGACCGTCGCCTCGGCTTTCACCGGAGAAAATTACAAGCCCTGGCTACTTCCAGTCCAGATTGGGGGAAAAACTGTCCAGACCCTTGTAGATTCAGGCTCTGGGAAAACTCTGGTCTTCCAGGAAATGTTACCGCCTAACGTGTGTTCTTTTGACTCCCCATGGAGTATAGAATGTATACACGGCGATGTAAAATGGTTTCCGACGGCCAAAATCTGGCTACAGGTAAAAGGTCAGGAGGCCTACCTTGAAGTAGGAGTCGCTCCTTGGCTTCCTGCCTCGGGGCTCGACCGGGACTGGCCTTTCTTTTCAGACCTAATGGCTCCAGTCTCTCATGGGGAGCCTTATTCTATGGCTCAGGAGAACCCTGGTAAACTGTTCCCCTTCTCGGCAGACCTTTTCCCCAGTAGACACCGGGTTCAAAAGACTCAGAAGCAAAGACGCTCTGACAAACAGGACTGGTTGCAGAAATCTGGGTCTCAAGGTGAACATACTAGTAGCCAGAAGTCAAAAGTGATGGCTGGGGATGGACAGAAGGAGGGGGATATGGGCCCTGGAGATTTATCAGACCTATGCCTCCCTGATTTTCACCAAAGCAAAAGGAAGACCCAGTCCTTGCTAGACAATATGATAAAGTGGTAAAAATTGATGAGCAGATATTGAATGCACAGAGGGTGATAGTATTCCCCCATTTTGAATTGTCAAATGATATCCTGTGTAGGGTGAATAGGCAGACACAAACAGGGGAGGTCACCAGACAAATATTGGTTCCCAAGGCGTTTGTTAAATCTGTATTCAGCCTAGCCCATGCTGTCCCTTGGGGTTAATCACCTTTGTAGAGATAAAACCTTGGACCGTATTTCGTCCCAATTCTATTGGCCAGGGATGCATAGTGATATTGCTAAGTTATGTGCGGCATGTCCTGAGTGCCATCTAACTAGTCCGAAGGGACAAAAAACAGCCCCGTTGGTTCCTCTACCCTTGGTGTCAGTTCCCTTTGAGAGCATTGGAGTAGACTTGGTAGGACCTCTAGGACCTTCTGCGAAAGGACACAGGTTTATTCTCGTAATAGTTGACTATGCAACAAGATATCCTGAGGCGTTCCCCCTGAGGACAGCAATGGCGAAGCAAGTAGCCAACAAGTTGTTGGAGCTGTTCTCAAGGGTTGGCTTCCCCAGGTTATGTTGACAGACCAAGGTACAAATTTTATGGCTAAACTGATGCAGGATGTCTTAAAATTACTAGAGGTCAAGTCTGTTCGGACATCAGTCTACCATCCACAGACTGACGGATTGGTGGAAAGATTTAACCGAACTCTAAAAGGGATGCTGAGAAAATTTTTATATTCAGAGAAGAAAACCTGGGATGAACTTCTCCCTTTTCTGCTGTTGGCAGTGCGGGAAGTTCCCCAGGCCTCCACGGGATTCTCTCCATTTGAACTGCTGTATGGCTGCCAACCCCGGGTATCCTAGACCTCCTAAAGAGTCCTGGGAGGAACAGCAATCCCCTTCTAAGGATACCCTGCAATATGTATTGAGCCTTAGGATTCGCCTAGATGTGGTCGGTCATTTTGCTAGGGAGAATCTTAGATCAGAGATCCATATCCATCCACTCCCAGAAAAAAAGTAGGACTCACCAGCAGGAGAATTAAACCTAATTTATTAAACTACATAAAAAACAAAATAGACAAACATTACAAAGTACTCTCCCACGCGTTTCACGCCCATTATGGCGCTTTCTCAAGGAGTAGTGAGATAGGGGAGGTCTAGAGTATTTAACATTCATCCCCGTCATGCAAGACAGCTGTTAAAAATAATTAATTAATGAATTTTGTCTTGCAGAAAGAATAGAGACAGAAGATAAGTGGAGAAAAAGAAGAGAAACAAAGAAAAAATAGGAAGAAAGAGAATAAGAAGAAAAAGTTGCAATACAGAAGAACAAACCATAAATACAATGCATAATATGTAAATAAAACAAAATAAAAATAAAATGGTCACATAATCAAATAGTGTCAAATAGTATATCCATCCAAAAAAGGAATGGCAAAGTGGAATTGATTGCACACATTCTGATCAAAATACCATAATCAGACATAAGCAATAAAGGCTTGTATCAGGTGAATGACCAGTGTGATAAATACACTGGCGACACACTTTATTCGAGCTTGGCTAGTCCCACGAATTCGGGTATACCCGGGTGTATTGAGGTTTGTGACTGTTTTCTGCCCGAGTGCATTGAGGTTTTTTCCATGCAGGGATTTAAGCATTTTATTCCCACTGGCTGCAATACTGCACAGTATATATATATACTGCATTACAATTCATGAATTTATGCCATCTGGTAGACATGCGAAGCATTGCAGCCTATTAAATCCTTATCATTATCATTTAACAGATTAGCCGCCCGTCAGCCAGGCATGAACCCAGGCTGGGAAGGCAAACGCAACGGGGCTTGTCAGAGGTGAGGAGCGGCGCATTCCAGGTATCTGCCAGGTACATACTGGGTATTTGCTCGAATAAAGTGTGTCGGTGCAGTACCATCCTATATCTAAGATTACACTAGGTGATATAACAATACATATTATATAACATTTGATTATGTCCCAATGTGGATAGCAACTTAAGTAACATTTTAGTTTGGCAAGGCACAGTTTCACAGTTGCATGAATTCATTCTTTATCTTAACACAAATCCATTTAACCTTTTATTCACTTCCAACTATCACCACCATCACATTGCATTTCTTGATCTCAGTTTATATGTTGATCTTAATATGAAAGTCCACACTGATATATACAGGAAACCCAATGCTCAAAACACATTACTACACGCCTCCAGTTCACATGATTAAAACCTTTTTAAAGGGATACCTCGGGGCCAACTACTACGTATTCGTAGAAACTGTTCTAGTATTGAGGATTTTGAGATGAGATCACTTGAGATGATTGAGAGATTTAAAGCCAGGGGTTATGATCCCGATACCCTTCAGGAAGCATATCTAAGTGCCAAATTAGAACCTAGGGAAAATCTTATCAAACTACGGGGTATTATCTCTAATGGGAAATACATTCCAAATTCAAAAGTTAACCAGAAAGAAAACAAGAGTCTACCGCCCTTTTTTATCACAAGGTTTAGCAATCAAGCCTATGATATTAAGAGGATTATTAAAAAACACTGGTCTATCCTGGCCACAGATCCCTTCTTCAAAGATATGATTGCCCATGATCCCAGAGTAGTTTTTCAAAGGTCAACTACTATGGGTAACCTCTTATCTCCAAGTGTGCCTAGATTGACTCAAAAGCCTACTAAGGAATTTTTTCTTAGTTTCAATGGTTGCTACCATTGTCATCGTTGCAAAATGTGTAGATATCTGATTAAAACCAAAACTTTCTCAGGCACGGATGATAATAGGATATTCAATATTTTATCCTGTATCACATGTAATACGGATTATGTCATCTATATGCTCATTTGTGGTTGTAACAAACGATATGTAGGTCTTACCACAAGGCCTCTAAAACAACGCATACTTGAGCATATGAGATTGATTACTAAGAAAGATCCACTTCATCCAGTGTCCAAGCATTTTGATTCTTGTCAGAAGGGAAGTTTGATTAATTTTAAATGTATTGCTTTAGAAAGTGTGAAGCCACACTTTAGGAGGGAGAATAGAGCCAATTTGCTCCACAGGCGTGAAGCATTTTGGATATTCACAATGAATACTTTAGCACCCAATGGGTTAAACATTGATTGGAATCTAAAGAGCTTTTTATAATTTCTGTGCCAATAGTGCAATACTTATATGATCTATTTATAACCATGTACTATCTTTCCTTGCCTTTTGACATTTTAGTCAAGGGGTAAGGATTAATTTTGGTCATTGTGACACTGAACAGTTCTGGCTCTTCTAAAATCCTAATTGATGTATTTTTTTACAACTCAGGTTATATACTTGTTAACCCTGCAAGTTCTTTTTGTGATCTTTGGTGTGTTCTCTCTTCTCCCCATCCCCCCCCCTTTCCCCCTCCCCTCTCTTCCCTTCCCCTACTCAGAAGTTGCAGCCCCGTTAACGGACCTCACAAAAAAGTGTGCCCCTACACAAGTGTGCCCCTACACAAGGTCAAGGGAGTGTCAGAGAGCCTTTGAGGACGTAAAAAGGTGTCTATCAGATGGTCCCGTCCTTAGAAGCCCAGACTTTAACAGGCCTTTTGTAGTGCAAACTGAGCAGGAAATTGTTCCCGAGGGAAAAAAAACTACTCAGTGATTGAGAGTGAGTGCCTCACAGTAAAGTGGGCAATCAAGGCTTTGAGGCATTATCTGGCAGAAGTCCATTTTACTCTGGTGACGGACCATGCTCCATTGAAGTGGTTAAATAGTATGAAGACTCTATTGCTAGGTTGACCAGGTGGTATATGGCCCTCCATCCCTTCTCGTTTGAGATCCAGCACAGACCTGGAAAAGAAAATGCGAATGCTGATTTCTTCTCTAGAGAAGGGGTGGATGGTCGGGCTTCAGCCGTACGTGGCCCCAGCCACACACTAACAGGGGAGGAATGTGACAGGGTGAAAAAACGTCACCAGCCCCATGCCTGGCAGACCTATGTGTAGGTCGGCAGTGCAGCAGAGACGAGGTTAACTTTCAGCTGAGACGTCTGGTTAATTAGTCTGACCCCAGCTGCCTCATCAAGGAGCTTTATAACCCCCAGGCTGTACACACAGGCAATTGAAGCAAAGGAGAAATTCCGGCGTTCACTGCAAAAGCTCCATAAGGCTCAACCAAGCGTTAAAATAGAAAAAACTTTATTGGTACAAAATGGTGAACATGAAAAAAACCTCTAACGCGTTTCGTCCGCGAAGGAACTTTATCAAAGAGATGATTCCCAGACTCACAGGTATACCCAAATAGATAGTACTATGCTCCTATTGGACTAAACTAAATTAGCGCAGAGGCTAAATAATGGCACTAATTACTGTAAACAGAAAACAATGGAGCAGACTTATCTAAATGGAGATACTAAATAAAAACATGGTAAGTAAATAACAAACACCAATGGATACAACTAAAAGAATCTTACAAGGATGGGAAAAAGGGGGGAAAAGAAAGAAAAAAGAAAAAAGAGAAAAGAGACAAAAGAAGAAAAAGGAACAAAGAAAGAAAAAGAATAGACATGAAGTATAAAATACTGTAAAAGTAATATAAAAATAACTTTCATCACTAAGAACCACTTATAAATAATATAATATAACAAAAAACTCATATAGATAATATGAAATACTATTAAAGAATAAATTAATTATTATAATAATAATAATATATACCATAATAATAGGGAGAGTAAGACAGTGAAATTAAATACAGCCACGGCCCCTTTTATTCTCCAACATCTCCGAATTTTTTCGGTGATTTTTTCCGAATGCCACGCACTTCACCGCACTTCACCCCGTTCATGCCGCGTTCATACTGCGTTCATACCGCATACAGTATATTCAATATTACGGGGGTCACGCGGTAAGCGGCGGAAGGCACTTAGAAAAAATCAGGCCTTTTTCTTACCTGGGATTGATGCCGGAGGTCTCCGGAGCTGATACCATTAATACCAGCACCGGAGCCCCCAGCATGCATCCAAGGCAGGAAAAATGCATTTAAAGGCCACTTCATTACCTTAGCGGCTAACCGATAAGGCAATGAAGAGGTTAAACCATCCGTGCCAGATTTATTGGGGGTAGCGGGGGTGGGTAAAGGGGGTATTTGGCCCTTGGTGGCTGTTTAGGGCTTGAGGAGGGGTTCCAGGTGGACTTAACCCCTTCATTACCTTAGCGGTTAATACCGCTACGGTCATGAAGGGGTTAAGCCCTCCCGATACCCACCCACAAGCCCTAAACAACCACCGTTGGGGCTAATACACTTTTCACCCACCCCCGCTACCCACAATAAAAAAAATACACACACAACAGCCCCACACGAAATAAATAAATAAATAAATAAATATATAAATAAATATATATACTGTATATATACTGTATATAAATATATATATATATATAAATATATATATATATATATGTATTACAGCAACAACCCCTATACCCCCCTAACATACATATATATATGCACATCAATGATACTATAGGCCGGCGGTGGCCCTCGGGCCTGCAGTACCAATTCAGTGCACCCCAAAAAAATTACAACACATAAATACACCACCCTTAACAGATAAAGTATAGTAATGTGCAAAATTACTATTATCCACATATGGATAATAGTGAATTTGCCCATTTAAAATACATAAAGAACAATAAATACAATAAATACATATACAGTAGCACTCACCCATGTCCGGCTGCCACGATGAAGGCCATCCTTATATTCATCACCGTTCATGCCCCCTCCGATGCTGCAAAACATGAACAAGAATAAAAACAGCCAATGTACAGTAATGTCCTCTAACCCCTTAATCACCATAGCGGTTATTAACCGCTACAGTCATTAAGGGGTTAACCCACCCTCACCCAACACTCGGGAGGCCTACATACCCTCCCCCACTACCCCCCCACCCCCCCACTCCCCCACCCCCCACCCCGTGAGGCCTAACCACCCTCACCCAATACCCAGTCGGGAGGCCTACCCACATACCCCTCGGGCCATGACCCCCTCCCCCCAACCCGAGTACCCACAATAAAAAAAATACACTGCCCCACAATAAACATCATTATATTTATTAAATACATAACCTACCCCCTGTGCCCCCCCATAAATACATGATTTTTTCTTTTACATACAGGGTTCATACTCCAAGCCCACGTGAGTCCCCGGTGGGCCTGATGGGTCACCTCACAGACCTACAGGTTACCAGCGTGAAACCCAGTGACTTGGAACGGCGCTAAAACCAGCAGTGAAAAATAATAAAACAAATAGTGATACGGTGATTCTGAAAAATTCTCAACCTTCCAGGGAATGTGCACTGATTCCCTTACAAGTAGTTAGGATCCAGGGCAGGAAGGGAGCGATAACATCAGGAACACCCAGGAAAAAACACATAAAATATCATAGTGTGATATGTAAAATAAATGTGAATCAAACTAGGATAACTTGGCTCTTATAGATAACCTACTTACAAGAAGTAAGGTAAAAAACAGCAAGTGGTTTAAAGATGAATCTTTGGACACTTCAGCTTGTGACTGCAGCACGCAACAGAAAACACTAGTAGCAGGCTGGATGGTGTATTCACGAAGGCTTCAGCTCCCAGTCAGGTATATGCAATCATACAGGAATAGAAGGAGACCATAGTGTTTTACCAGATAACAACAAATTTTATAGATGAAAAAGTATAGGACATGTACTCACAATGTAATCTATGAGCACAATCACATAGGGGTTTTCTTTAGGCAGTAGGTATGGTGGATCGGCTGATGAAAAACACCAGTTCCCTCAATATGTCTCCTCGAGGGTTCCCCCTCGTCCGGTCTCGGATGGGTAGCGTCTGTCGTCACGTCCTGGCCTCGGGGTGACGACTTCCGGTTGGAGCGGATGAATCGAGGGATGATGGGATTGCCGCACCACAAACTGTGCCTCCGGGGATGAAGCAGGTAGTCAGACTGCCAGACTGCAATTCAGCTGTACTCTGCTAACTCTGCTTGCTTAGCTCAATGCGTTTCACTGCATACCGCAGCTTCCTCAGGAGCAATAATTACATCCCCTAATGGGTGTTGTTTAAATAGCATACTCAATCAGGTGATAATTAGAAAAACACTCAAATAATTAATTAATAAATTACACACAGGTTCTCCCCATAAAGGGTACATAATCACTGTGGTCCAAAAATACGGCGCATAAAATACATAAATTTATTTATTAACTCCATTCAAAAAATGATTAAAAATATAATGTTAAAAATGTATAAAATATATAAAATAATTTTATAAAACTCAGTTAATGAGAAGGTATCGACGGAGAGAGATTCATGGATTTAGAGGGAGAGAGAAAAAGCATGGATTAGTAATTGGAATATAGATCAGAAATCACAAAACATGGAACAGCATATAAAAATACATAAAATTTAATTAAATTATTCATATAAAACTGGCATGTACTTAGGCAGGAGGTGCAATCACAGTGACTAAAGGAATGGTGTAATTTCAAAATCTACATTTAGACCATTAGGTGTTAGAGTATTGAGTCTGTGTACCCAGTACATCTCTCTTTTGCTTAAGTCTAAGTTTCTATCCCGCCCTCTCCAATGTTGTGCAACATGTTCTATAGCAGTAAATTTCAGCCCTACTGTATTGGACTTATGGAATTTAGAGAAATGCTTAGAAACATTATGTGTCTGGACACTACGTCTGATATTACTTAGGTGTTCTAAGATGCGTATCTTAATAGCTCTTGTTGTCTTTCCCACATATTGTAACCCACAGGGGCATTCAAGGAGGTAGATTATGTAATTGGAGTTACAATTCATATATTGTTTTATTTTGTATTCCTCATTACTATTATTGCACTTAAATCCCTTTTTGTCTTGTTGTTTATATTCGCAGGCTTTGCAAGAACTACAGCCGTAGAACCCTTCCAGTTTCTGAAGCCATCCATTCTTTTGTGTTTCTAGTTTTTTTATTGCACTGGGGGCTATCATACCTTTCAAATTTCTCGCTTTTTTAAAGATTACCTTAGGGTGTTGTGGGATTTCATCCTTCAGAATTGGATCATTCAGCAGAACATGCCAGTGTTAATTTATTATTTTACTAATATTGTTTGATTCTTTATTAAAAGAAGTTAAAAATGCTGTATCAAAGTTTGTGTTTGTAATTTTGTCTTTATTCCTAGGCACTATTAGGTCCTTTCTATCTAAACTATTGGCTTATATGACTAATTTAATTACATTTTATATTTTTATATGCTGTTCCATGTTTTGTGATTTCTGATCTATATTCCAATTACTAATCCATGCTTTTTCTCTCCCCCTCTAAATCCATGAATCTCTCTCCGTCGATACCTTCTCATTAACTGAGTTTTATAAAATTATTTTATATATTTTATACATTTTTAACATTATATTTTTAATCATTTTTTGAATGGAGTTAATAAATAAATTTATGTATTTTATGCGCCGTATTTTTGGACCACAGTGATTATGTACCCTTTATGGGGAGAACCTGTGTGTAATTTATTAATTAATTATTTGAGTGTTTTTCTAATTATCACCTGATTGAGTATGCTATTTAAACAACACCCATTAGGGGATGTAATTATTGCTCCTGAGGAAGCTGCGGTATGCAGTGAAACGCGTTGAGCTAAGCAAGCAGAGTTAGCAGAGTACAGCTGAATTGCAGTCTGGCAGTCTGACTACCTGCTTCATCCCCGGAGGCACAGTTTGTGGTGCGGCGATCCCATCATCCCTCGATTCATCCGCTCCAACCGGAAGTCGTCACCCCAAGGCCAGGACGTGACGACAGACGCTACCCATCCGAGACCGGACGAGGGGGAACCCTCGAGGAGACATATTGAGGGAAGTGGAGTTTTTAATCAGCCGATCCACCATACCTACTGCCTAAAGAAAACCCCTATGTGATTGTGCTCATAGATTACATTGTGAGTACATGTCCTATACTTTTTCATCTATAAAATTTGTTGTTATCTGGTAAAACACTATGGTCTCCTTCTATTCCTGTATGATTGCATATACCTGACTGGGAGCTGAAGCCTTCGTGAATACACCATCCAGCCTGCTACTAGTGTTTTCTGTTGCGTGCTGCAGTCACAAGCTGAAGTGTCCAAAGATTCATCTTTAAACCACTTGCTGTTTTTTACCTTACTTCTTGTAAGTAGGTTATCTATAAGAGCCAAGTTATCCTAGATTGATTCAAATTTATTTTACATATCACACTATGATATTTTATGTGTTTTTTCCTGGGTGTTCCTGATGTTATCGCTCCCTTCCTGCCCTGGATCCTAACTACAGGTTACCAGCAACATGTTTCACACAGGGTCTGAAGGCCTGTTGGTGGGTCCCGCCAGCACCATGGCCCACAAGGTGGTCTCCACGGGTCACCGTGGGCCACAATTGGATCCCCACGGTAGGCTCGCGGATGTCTTGGAGCCCCGGGTCAGACCCACAGGTGTCTAAGGGGCCTCGGGTGGTTCCAACGGGGGTCTGGGGACCCACGGTGGTCCCTACGGGTCCGCAGTGCCCCCACAGATGTGTGGCCACCGGTTCTTCCCCGCAGGTGTCCCCTGTGGACCACACAGCTTGGTACCCGTGAGAAGCCAGAGGATACCTCAGGTGGTCTCCAGAGGTCTCTCGCAGACCAAAGGAACCAACCCTGTATGTAAAAAAAATAAACCTGACCTGTACATTCAATACATCTACCCCCCCCCCCCCCAACAGTACAATAATGTGCAAAATAACTATTATCCAGATAGGGATAATAGATTATCTGCCCATTATTATACACATTAAGTACATAATAAAATAACTAAAGTTCTACTGACCTCATCAATAAGTAGCCCCCATCGCCAGCAAAATCCTTGTCCTCCGTTGCCAACAAAATACATACACGTAGAGATGTACCATGGAAGGCCCACAGAAAGATCCCTTTTGTAGGCGCACTGCAGACCTTTATGAAATAAAGTGGTCAGGCGTGAAAAAATGTGTGTATAACCTACATTTTATTAATAAATATGTATTAAAAACGGTATATGTTGTCTTTATTGTGTAATCATATACTGTGATAAAAATAGATCCAAAATGGTCTATGATCTACTGTGGTCAACCTGTAGATATAGGGCAAAGAAGTCCTAAATACTCTGAACCAACTATTTATGAAGGTGGTGTGACCTAATACTGATTTAGTCAGAGAGCATCAACTGATCACGTGTCACTACACATTCCCCTCATGGGTTCTGTTCCACTGATTTGTTAGGTATATTATTGTACAGGATAGGTACAAGGTAAGTGAAAGTTAGTTTTAATAACTCTTAGTCATGTAACCAATTGTATCAGTATATCCTGATACCTTATATCCCGGAAGAGAGCAGAAGATAAAAGAAAGAAGAATACAGATGAAGATGGATTACAAATAAAAGACCCCTGGATTGTTTTGATTTATTATTTTATGGTTTATTATTTTATGGGTTCCTGTGCTTGGATTGGTTCGAGAGTAAGCTATTCAACGGGAGTCGGTGAGTGGGTCAAGTAATGGTAAGTGAACAAAAGAAATGTATTTTTTTTAACTTGTACATGTTTTTATGATTTTTTTACATGTGATTTTTTTTTTTTAAAGATCATTTCTTGCCACTGTATGTATGTATTTATGTATGTATGTCTAGATCGATATATACATACAGGGTAAGAAATTTTGTTTGAAAAGCTTGTTTTGCAGTATTTAAAATGATGTTGGCTATGTGCTATGCATAAATGTGTGTGTAATGTATTTTCTAATTAGATAGATGTCATTTTTGGTCTTGTATGGTGTACTTTAGGTCATGGTGAGGCTTGCTTTTGTATATTGTATTCTTTTTGGTACTTATATTTTGGCTGATGGTAACTTGTTCTGTTTAACGATTGAAATAGTTAATTGTGTAATTGTTATGGATGGTATTTAAATTGTTTTTGGATGTGATTAATGAATGCTAATTGATTTATGGTGACTTGCTTGGTTTAAATAGTATACAGTACTTGTTTAGATTTAATGGTATTTTGTTTGTAATATTTTATTGTTGACATTGATTTGCAGAGTGTACATGGTGCATAGATTGTATGCATCATGTATACAATGTAAATTCAATGTTTTGATTGGCATTTGATGCTTTAGATTCGAAGATGAGATTTGATTTGTTTCGGAAATAGGATTTTATTTGACTGTGGCTGATATGGAGAAGTGGTATTTTTATTAGAGCATGTTTTTGTTAACCCTTACATATTTATTTGTATATTGGTTCATCATGTGTATATATATACAGTATATAGTTGCATGATGAAGCCACTGTATAAATAAATGGGTGAAGGGTGGGTATCGGGCCAGGGTGGCTTAAACCCTTAATTACCTTTGTGGTTGTTATCTGATAAGGTGATTAAGGGGTTAATTGATCTCAGAATGTAATTGCTATGTATTTTGTTGGCAACGGAGGACAAGGATTTTGCTGGCGATGGGGGCTTCTTATTGATGAGGTCAGAAGAGCTTTAGTTATTTTATTATGTATTTAATGTGTTTAATAATGGGAAGATAATCTATTATTCCTATCTGGATAATAGTTATTTTGCACATTATTGTACTGTTTGGGGGGGAGGGGGAGATTTATGTATTGAATGTATAGGTCAGCTTTATTTTTTTACATACAGGGTTGGTTCCTTTGGTCTGCGAGAGACCTCTGGAGACCACCTGAGGTATTCTCGGGCTTCTCACGGGTACCAGGTTGCGTGGTCCACCGGGGACACCTGCGGGGAAGAACCGGTGGCCACACATCTGTGGGGGCACCGCGGACCCGTAGGGACCACCCATGGGTCCCCAGACCCCGGTTGGAACCATCCGAGGCCCCTCAGACACCTGTGGGTCTGACCCGGGGCTCCCAGACATCCACGGGCCTACCGTGGGGACCCAATTGTGGCCCATGGTGACCCGAGGAGACCACCTGGTGGGCCATGGTGCCTGGCAGGACCCACCAACAGGCCTCCAGACCCTGTGTGAAACATTTTGCTGGTAACCTGTAGGTCTGTGAGGTGACCCATCAGGCCCACTGGGGACTCACGTGGGCCAGGGGTATGAACCCTGTATGCAAAAGAATAAATCATGTATTTATGGGGGCACAGGCGGGGGGTTATGTATTTAATAAATATAATGATGTTTATTGTGGGGCAGTGTATTGTTTTTATTGTGGGTACTCGGGGTGGGGGGAGGGGGTATGGCCCCAAGGGTATGTGGGTAGGCCACATAGGCCCCCTGACTGGGTATTGGGTGAGGGTGGTTAGGCCTCACGGGGTGGGGGGGTAGTGGGGGAGGGTATGTAGGCCTCCCGAGTGGTGGGTGAGGGTGGGTTAACCCCTTAATGACTGCAGCGGTTAATAACCGCTTTGGTGATTAAGGGGTTAGGGGACATTACTGTACATTGGCTGTTTTTTTCTTGTTCATGTTTTGCAGCATCGGAGGGGGCATGGACGGTGATGAAGATGAGGATGGCCTTCATCGTGGCAGACGGACAAGGGTGAGTGCAATATGTATTTATTTTATTTATTGTTCTTAATGTATTTAAAATGGGCACATTCACTATTATCCACTATACTGTATGTGTTAGGGGGGGGGGTTATTACTTTATAAGTATGTATGTGTTTTGACATTAATTTGGGGGGGGCACAGAATTGGTCTGCAGGCCTGCGGGTAACAACCGAGGGCCACCGCCGGCCTATAGTATCATTGATGTGCATATATGTGTATGTTAGGGGAGTATAGGGGTTGTTGCTGTAATACTTGTGTATATATATATATATATATATATATATATATATATATATATATATATATATATATATATATATATAACATAATACTGAGTTAAGTTATGGTGCGTAAAAAAAGTAACAAAAACCCTCCACAGGAAAGCAAATATGCAAACAGCTATATTTGCATATATATATATATATATATATACATTTATTTATATATTTATTTATTTATTTATTTAGTGTGGGGCTGTTGTGTGTGTCTTTTTTTTATTGTGGTTAGCGGGGGTGGGTGAAAGGGGTATTAGCCCCAACGGTGGTTGTTTAGGGCTTGCGGGTGGGTAGCGGGAGGGCTTAACCCCTTCATGACCGTAGCAGTATTAACCACTAAGGTAATGAAGGGGTTAAGACCACCCGCAACCCCCCACAAGCCCTAAACAGCCACCAAGGGCCAAATAACCCCTTCACCCACCCCCGCTAACCACAATAAACCTGGCATGGCTGGTTAACCCCTTCATTGCCTTAGCGCTTACCCGCTAAGGTAACGAAGTGGCTTTTATATGCATTTTTTCCTGCATCGGATGCATGACGGGTGGCTCCGGTGCTGGTATTAATGGTATCAGCTCCGGAGACCTCCGGCATCATTCCCAGGCAGGAAAAAGGCCTGATTTTTTTTCCTGATTCCCCTGCTTAGTGCATAGACCCCTAAACGACCGCGAAAATACTGGAACATATTCAGGAAGAAAAAAAAACGCATCTACCCGCAATTATCAAAGTTGCGCCGAATTGGCCGCATTAGGATAAAGGCGGGCGCCACTGTGTATATATAAGCAATGATTCAAAGGTTGTGACATTATCAAAACATTGTAGCAGAAATTTCCAAATAGATATATAAATTATTGCAACATATAAACAATTTGTTTCAAACACCTTCCCCAGACAGGTTAATCTGTGAGAAAATGCTTGAGTTCCCAATCCAAGTTGATACCATGTGGATGCAAAGTGTTTAGAGTATGTATCCAGTACATTTCCTGTTTATTAAGAGTATTTTCTCTATTGCCACCCCTAGGATGGCAAGGAATATGTTCTAATGCAAAAAAAGTAAAATTGTCAATGCCCCCCCTAGTACATTCTGTAAAGTGTCTGGCCACTGGGTGGGTCAAGTCTCGCCTCCTAATGAGACGTACATGTTTGGCAATTCTATTTTTTACAGGTCTTATGGTATGGCCTACGTATTTTAAACCGCACCCACAATTTTAGAACATAGATTACAAAACTAGTATTGCAATTCAAAAAATTCCGAATGTAATATGTTTTGGAATGTTTATAACGAACTACCTTAGTAGGTTCTGCAAATTTACACAAGGAGCATTTACCTCAAGTATAAAACCCTTTAGGTATACCTCTTACTTGGGGAAAAATAGACCGTGAGTCAAAAAGACTTGGGGATAAATGGGATGCTAATTTTTTAGCTCTACGATAGGTGAACTTATGTCCTCCTTGAATAAGAGGTAAGATATCCTTATCTAACAATAAAGTGTGCCAATGTTTTGACACAATGTCACGAATGGCTAAGGAGGATATTAAGGAGGATATTACTCTGACAAATCCAACTGACATTGCAAATCCATTCAATGATTACTTTGTGGGATGTGCTACTAACTTATTAGGGAAACGCAGCCCAAACCACAAACATGAACCTCATTCTGTTAGTACCCCTATATCCCCACCCTCTCCAAACACTGCTCACAATTTTCAATTTGTCCCAGTATCCGAATAGGAGATTACACTAGCGCTCCTCAAATTAAAACTAAGCAGCCAATGTGGACCTGACCTACTGCAATCTAAGTTCCTAAGACTTGGTGCCCCAGCCATTGCCAAACCAATTGCTTCCATAGTCAACTCTATTCTGTCTGTAGGCCATATCTCTAAGACCTGTAAAACTAATAAGTCTTCAAAAGTGGGGACAAAAACACTGTCTTAAACTACAGCCCAATCTCTCTTCTCCCAATACTATCCAAAGTCATGGAAAAATGTGTCCACAGCCAATTAAGTGATTACTATACTAAGACAAATTTCCCTAGCCAATTCCAATCTGGCTTTCACCCCAAACACTCCACGTTAACTACCTTGCTAAAGCTTTGCAATGAAATCCAGTGTGGAATGAAACGGGGACAACTCACTTGTACAACATTCCTAGATTTTGCAAAGGCTTTTGATACTGTTGATCATGTTATCTTGCCTAACAACCTCCAGTGCTCTGGAATAGGGAAGCATGCTTTAAACTGGTTTCATTCCTACCTATCAGGTAGATCCCAACATGTGTCCATCTCAGGCTCTAACTCTAACCCCTTAGATATCACCTGTGGTGTCCCGCAAGGCTCTATTCTGGGCCATCTACTCTTCTCAGTGTTCATCAATGATATGCCTACAGCTTGTAAGAGAGCCTCAATACACATGTATGCAGATGACACAATCTTATATGCACACAGCCATAGCCTCTCCGACCTTGAACACATATTTCAATCTGACTTTTTGAGACTTGAAAATTGGATTTCCCAAAACAAACTGTTTTCAACACTGACAAGACTGTAACGTCGGTATTTGGGACCAAGGCTAAATTTCTAAAGCTTCCCATGACTGAGCTCCAGTTCAGAACCAACGCTAAAACCACCCAAAATCCTTTTACTAGTTTTAAATACTTGGGCATCTGGGTTGACTCTCATTTAACATTCGGAATGCACATTGCTACCCTGACATCCAAAACCTATGCCAAAGTAGGTGTACTTTACAGGAACAAATCCTCCCTAAGTCTGCTGGTCAGAAAGTGTATTGCACAGCAGATGCTAATGCCAATTATCGACTATGGGGACATAGCATACGGCTCAGCATCCCAAACCCACCTTAGCAAACTTGACACTCTCACAATTCAATATGCCGTTTTGTTCTCCAATGCAACTGCAACACACATCACTGCAAAATGCTCAAAGAACTAGATTGGTCATCACTTGAATCTAGGCACAAAGTTCATCTTTCCTGTTTTGCCTTCAAATACTTTCTGGTCAAGCTACCCATCTATCTGAACAAGCTCCTCACCCCTACCACATGCAGCATTTAGCATCTGAGATCTGACTCCAAAAGACTGTTCATGGTCCCAAGGTTCAACAAAGTATCCAGCGCTCTTCCTTCTCTTATCGTGCACCCAAAAACTGGAACAATCTACCTTGGAGACTCTCACAGCCACCACCAGTATAAGTTCTTTCAAAACTAAAGTGGTCCCATTTTAATCTGGTCTGTAACTTACATACACCTAGGGTATAATATATTATCTCTAACTGTGCATGCTACATTATGTATTGTATATTATGTATACCCTGTTCACTTATGTAGCTGTATTTGTAACCATGTATTATTTGTCATCTTAACTCTATGCCCAGGACATACTTGAAAACAAGAGGTAACTCTCAATGTAATTCTTCCTGGTAAAACATTTTATAAATAAATATGATGGTCACGTATATTACTGCTGTGAAGCGCTATGTACATTAATGGTGCTATATAAATAAAGACATACATACATACATCATGTAACGCAAGGTTATCATCCATGCCACCTTCAGCCTTGCTTTCTGAGACCCGACATAAATGGTTTTGTTGTTGCTGAGCTACCTCCTTCAGTGCTTCAAAACCACCTTGATTCATTGGATTTTGATCACTGGCATTTATGCCAAGTTCTGAATGCGATAATTGTTGCTCATGATTTACTCTCACCAGAGGTGGCAAGATTTATTGGGCAGATGTAACCAACTGCAACACTGGATTATATCGATACTCATAGGATTATAGTAGTTCGAGTGAATTATAACCTCTGGAGATTTATTGCAAGACTTTTAGATCCAGGCACTGCACAATTTGTCCTAACCTCTTCCTATATCTTCTTCCTTAAGGTTAATGGGGCGGCTCCTTTCAAGATTTCTGTTGGTGTGCATGGGCGATACACCTATACAAATACAGTTAAAGCCCTATTATTTGGGTTGGATATGAGTGTGATGATTGGGCTTCGGTCCCACCCCCGTGATTTGCCCCGTGACGAGATGGGTGACACGCCTTGCACTGAGGTTATGAACAGCCGCCATTCGCCCAGGCGTGAAGACACCGCACGGATCGGGCTTAGGCCTCACCCCCATTATGCATCCCATGATGCCATGGAGAACGTCCCTCGCGCTCACGCACCTACGTGCCGGCGTCGCATCACCAGGGGCATGCAAGGGGTTAACTCTATCTACAATTACCCCACACCTGCGGTACACTCCGCCCCTGCTTACCAGTGGACAGAATATGTCTAAACACTCTTTGCTCACAGCCTGGTGCAGCCCTGCTATTGTCTGCTCCTTCCTTATATGCTCAGTCAGCCCTCCTCCAGGTTGGCTGAGCATAACCATCGTTTTGTAACTAGTGCTTGCCTGAAGCACATTGCTGTCTTGGATTGTTTCCTGCCTGCTGCCTTTTGTGATACTGACCTTTGTTTGTACCTGGACCTCTGCCTTCTCTGACCCTTGACCTCAGCTTGTATTTGGACTCCCACCTTCTATATTCCTGGACCCCGGCTACGCACTATGACCATCCAACTTCTCTATCCCCAGACAACGGCGAGTACCACGACCATCTGACTTTTTCAACCCCAGACCACGGCGAGTATCACGACAATTCTAACCTCTCCTACCCTGACCCGGCTACACGACTACGACTCTGCAATCCGGACGCGGTTACGCGGTTGTTGGTCGGTGTATTCTGACATCCTCACCTCAGCCTCGTGGTCCCGTCCTGTTTGTTGTGAGCACCGGTTACAATGAGTAATGCCAAGTTTAGGTATGGAACGGAAAATGTCATGAAATTTGGCAAACAACAAAACATTTTATTAGATGTGACCAGGGCCGCCGACAGGAGGGAGAGCCTGGACAAGTGGCTGTGGGGGGCCTTGCTGGCCACCAGTGTAAATTGGGCCCAAACAGAGGCTGGCTAGACTTCTGCACCCAGCTTCTGGTGCACACCAGCGGGACAGAGAGAGGCCCGGCAATGGAAGAGGAGGCAGATGCTGGGGAGAGATGGGGCCCAGTGCTGTGGCAAGCAGAGGTAAGTGGTAATTGTTTTTGTGGGAGGTGTAGTGGTCATTGAATCTGGGGAGGGTAGTTGTAATTGTATCTGGGGGGTTGTGGTAATTGTAACTGCGGGGGTAGTGGTAATTGTATCTGAAGGGTAGTAGTGGTGTTTGTATTTGGGGAGTAGTGGTGTTTGCATCTGGAGGAGTGTAGCGGTATTTATATTTGGGGAGTAGTGGTGTTTGCATCTGGAGGAGTGAAGTGGTGTTTGTATTTGGGGGTGTGTGTAGTGGTGTTTGAATCTGGAGGAGTGTAGTGGTGTTTGTATTTGGGAGGGTGTGTAGTGGTGTTTGAATCTGGAGGAGTGTAGTGGTGTTTGCATTTGGGGGTGTGTGTAGTGGTATTTGAATCTGGAGGAGTGCAGTGGTGTTTATATCTGTTAGGGTAGTGGTCTTTGTATCTTGAGGGCGGTTGTATGCAATTGGGGTTGTGTGTAGTGGTATTTGTGTCTGGGGGGGTGTAGTGGTGTCTGTATTTGAGGGGGTGTAGTGGTGTCTGTATCTGGGGGGTAGTGGTGTCTGTATCTGGTGGGGTTTCTGTATTTGGGGGGTTGATTTGTATTGGTAGGGGGTATTGGCGTATTTTGTATGTAGTGGGGGTGTTGTGTGGGTCGTGTGGGAGATGGAATTGTATGGGTATTGGGGGAAATTGTGTGTGTGGAAAAGGGGAGGAGTGGGAAAGGGTTTGAGGAGGGGGGGATGGAGGGATTGAGGGATTGAGTGAGAGGGGGTAATTGAGTGATAGCAGAGGGAGGGAGAAGGGGGCTGTAAAAGAGGGTGAAAGGGAGCGGGGACAAGAGAGCCAGAGGGGGTGATAAATACAAGTGTGAAAGGGGAAGGCTCACAAGGCCACTGACACTGGGGGGGTCGCTGCACAAACATGGGAAGGGGGAGCAGTGCCGACACCAGGGGGGTGACATAGGGGGGAGGGGGAGCAGGGGTGAAGCTCTAGTCGTGAACTCCAGGAACTCTGCCGGCAGCCCTGAATGTGATGCATATACAGAAAAAAATCATTAAATAATTGACTTTATATCTGCTGTTATAATTGTTTTCATCATACATAAGGATATTCACTTTTCACTGTAAAATAAATTAAAAATCATTAATGGCTTTTACACTTGAATGTGTAATCACATTGCTTCTGTAGTACAATACAATATAACAGTTTACATTAAACATACTGTAGATTAGTTGTTTTGATTATTTCTCTGATTGTGAGAGAAAACTAACCCCTGATATTTCCATGGTACCAGCTAGTTGCATGTAGACCTGATCTCAAACTGTATGTACTGTATGTAATTACTATGATTAATTCAATTACACTTATACATATTAAAATTATATTTGATTTTCATCTATTTTAACATTTTATTTTGCATGTGTTTGTGAGGAATATATTGCTTTGATATAATCAGAGCACAACATTAGAGAGTGTTTCATATTGCTCATTTACAAGCCTTTTTACTTTAATTAATGCTCCATATGGTTAAGTGCTCAAATGTGTAAAGTGGAGCTTGGCCAAACAGTTTTCTTTAAATGTACTAACTAGCTAAATGATTTTAGAAAGTTGACAGAAAATCTTAAAGCCGTGCTAGGTTTTAGGATGCCTGACACGTACATGTACACGTACAGTACGGTGTATCAATGCATATGGCAAGACATCTTCCAAAAGCCCACTGTTTTACCTGCTGTTGCAAAATTGTATTTACAGTATGTGTGTAATAAGGGTTGTTTCATTATTTTATATGTGCATACATGAAATATTGGTGACTAAATATACAGATTTATGCACTGAACTCAAGGGAAATCTTAAGTAGATATGAGAAATAATTGGGTTTGTGACTTGAAACAGAAGTTATGTATCTGGTACACTAGAATATTTTTAATTGGTCTTTCAGATCCATGACACCAAAACATGTAAGTGAAGTAAAATGCCCTCCCAAACAGCAAGGCAGTGAGTGTTTGTAGTCTTTCTCCTGTGGGTACGAATATAACGATCCAATCCTTAGTTCCCAGTTCGCAGTAGAAAGCAATGCAAATATAGAAGAAAGAAGTAATATTATAAGCCACAAATAAAGCCCCATAAATTCCTCTTACAAATGTAATCAAAGAAGATAAATTAATTGCACGTACAGTATGCCTTGTAGTAATGTTTTATAATCTTAAGTACTGTAAATTCAAAGAAATTGAGCTGCATGGTCCTGAAATGCCATCTATAGATCTATACTGTTATATCACAACGTAATGGAATGTCCCATAAGATTAAACTGCACAGTATATCATAATATCTCATAACATACTAGCATAGTAAGTAATTGGAATGCATTATTTTTTATCAGTTCAATAAATGGGACCACAAAATGCAAGAAATGTACATTTTTATAGTATTTTTTTATACTACAGTAGAACTAGGGTAATTTTTGGACTGACTTTATTGTTGCAGGAGACTAGACTTCAAGATGCAGTCCGGCTACATGTGACTATTTTCAGTCAATTAATTTCAAGTTGCAAGAATTATTAGTTAGACTTTTTCATACCTATAGTCTACTATGGTGTGCTCATTGTGTTGGGAAACTCATAGAAATTGACTTTGTTTTACCCCCATTTTTGAGATAAACAAAAATATCTATATGATGTGTCATGAATGGCCCACCTGTGAATTTGTGACTGGGGTTAATACACAGCTATCTATATGACTCACTAATCTCCTCACAGGGTCCCTAAAATGAGTAATATACAGTATCTTCTCAATTTTTTTCATTCAAAATCCTTTGTTTTTTTTAAACTGCTGTGTAATATTAGATAACACTTATTGAAATTTTCCCTACTCATTATGCCCTTTTTAATTATTTTTAATGTACAATTTATTAAGCTTCCTTGTGTTGCTATAGCAACTATTTATGAAGCTACACCACTTCCTTTTGTTAAATAAGCAGCCATAGTCCGTGCCCTGGGAGGCAGGATTTTTGCAGATTGATAACGGGGGAATATATTGATAAGCAACTTACTGTAAATAATTGCATTGCCCTAAGGGCAAGGAACTGCTGCATTTATTCAAACAGAAATAAAACAAAAAAATTGGGCAAGAGGAAAGGCCCCTTAACATCTTAATATAATTTTTTTTTATCATGTTGTGGAGAGTTATGTATATCAAACTCAAACAATGTCTAAAAGTAGACATACAATCAAAGGGCACTCAATTGTTTGGCATCTCTGTCGCCATTATCAAGATACATGAAGAGGCACCTCTCTTATGTACCTTGATAATGGTGACCAAGATACGAATATCAGTTGGTCTTAAGTAGGCAATTTACATAGTTCTTAACATGTCTTTTTAATAAAGTCATTTCTATTTTTGATACCACAGTCTTTTGGAGACTAATATAGCAGATGTAATAATAGCAGAGTAATATATACACAGTTGTATAGGGAGTACTGTTACTGAGTGGCAGGTGACTGGTGTTCCAATAATAATACTGTAGATATCTCGCTAGATGCTATAGTTTCACAGTGGGTAACTCTACACATCCCTGTGTATAAGACTGAATCTGGCCTTGTTGAATTGATATATAAGTATGTTCCTGGTGTTGAAACCCTGTGTATAAGACTGAATCTGGCCATGTTGAATTGATATATAAGTATGTTCCTGATGTTGAAACCCTCTGTATAAGACTGAATCTGGCCTTGTTGAATTGATATATAAGTATGTTCCTGATGTTGAAACCCTGTGTATATGACTGAATCTGGACTTGTTGAATTGATATATAAGTATGTTCCTGATGTTGAAACCCTGTGTATAAGACTGAATCTGGCCTTGTTGAATTGATATATAAGTTAGTATGTTTGAATGTAAAAAGTTTTTTGTTTTTTTTCCTCCTCTTAACTCTGTGCTGTTAATTGACCAAATGGAACAAGCTGACTGATTGGGGAGGGGGAGGATCATGTGACTGTTTTTTGTGTATAATACTAACACCTTAGCTGCATTGGGCAGGAACTGCATTAGGCAGTGAGGCATTTAAAGTGAGGTTTTTAAATGATAAAAACAGTTAGACTACAGTTTGACTAGAGGTGACTGGGGACTGGATCTACTGCACACACTTTTACTCAAGACAACAAACGGTAAGCTATTCAGATCACACTATGATCCCATGCTTGTTAGCCTGCATAGTTTAACCCCCACCCCTTTACAACTTCTTTCACTGCAGCCTCTCCCAAAACTGACTGCACAAAACACTGAAACCCTGAATTGACCCTAGCATTGCAATGCAGCAAAACACTTGACAAGGTACAGGCCCACCCCTGCTGTTTAGTCTGCACACACTCACTCTGCTCACAACAGCTCCTTGCAGCACTGCCTACCTCTGGCATCATGAACCTGCTATGTCTTCTAACTTTTTTCTTTCTCCTGGCCTCATGGAGATGTTACTCCCTCTATCCACTACAAACTCCTCCATCCTTGCCCACACCCAACATCACCATACACCCTGGACTACTCAAAAGCCTTGCACTATCTACTGAATGTTGGTGGAGAACTCTAAAAACCAGCACACCAACCACTGCTCACTCTAATGGAAAACACCACAAATTTACAACTTGCAAACAACTACCCAAATTTCTACTCATACTATTACTCTCTCTAGCAGGTGATATTGAAACTAACCCAGGTCCTCCCATTTCAGCTCTGTCCCATGCCCCTGAGAATTCCACCTTTAAATTCCAAAAAGGGCTATCTGACGCCCATATAAACATCCGGAGCCTGCTGCCCAAACTGGATGAACTAAGGGCATGGTGCCTTATGCATAAACCCAAAGCCATCGTTCTTACAGAAACATGGCTATCCTCTAAAACCCCTGATGCAAATATCACCATTCAGGGATACTCCATTTTTAGGAGAGATAGGTCAAAGAGAGGAGGAGGGGTGTTATTTTATATTGCAGACACCTTACAATTTACACTGTTACATTGCCCACCAAGTCCACCCTCTTTTGAAACTCTAGTTGGCAAAATCTGCCTCCCCTTTTCTAAGCCCATCTTGCTTGCTAGCATCTACCGCCCCCCTAAAGCCCCTCAACAATCCTTGACTGATATCACCCTATTTCTTGCCTCCATTTCCTCTCTGAATGAGAAGAGTGAGCTGCTAGTTCTAGGGGATTTCAACTTCAATTGGCTTGACCCTAAAAACTACAAAATCCAGATACAACTCAAGTCACTTAACCTATCGCAACTCATTTCCCAACCCACACGAATAAACCTGAAGTCGCATAACCATTCCTTGCTAGACTGGATTCTCTCCTCAAACCCCAGCAGAATCCAATCCTCTGGCATCCTTCCTGATATTTTCAGTGACCATGCAATAGTGTACTGTGTAAGGAAAATTAAACCGCCCCATTCAAGCCCTAAAGTTCTCCTCACTAGAACATTTAAAAACTTTAACCCACAACAGTTTCTGGGTGACCTTACCAACTGCCCATGGCACAGAATCGATTTAATTCCTGACCCTGACTCTGCGCTCGACTATTTCCAATCCGAGTTCTTAAAACTCTGCGATACCCATGCTCCACTACGCAAAATAAGGGTACGGGGGGCCCACCTTCCATGGGTTATACCTGCCCTTATAGCACTCTACCAGTTCAGGGATGCCTTGTGGAAAAGCTACAAAGTAACTGGCACTACCAAGGATCTCAATCACTACAGATGCATGCGGAACGTGTGCACAAGGCAAACAAGGTATGCAAAAGCACAATATTACTCTAACAATCTCCACCAAAATACATCAAACCCAGCTAACTTCTGGAAGGTTATCAACAATATATTCCAGGCTCCTAACCATCAACAACCAAGTAATATCACTAAGGGGGATATTACTCTGACAAACCCCACTGACATTGCAAATGCATTCAATGATTACTTTGTGGGGTGTGCCACTAACTTATTAGCGAAACGCAGCACAAACCCCAAACCTGAATCTCATCCTGGGAGTACCCCTATAGTCCCACCCCCTCCCAACACTGCCCACAATTTTCAATTTAGCCCAGTATCTGAAGAGGAGATTACACAAGCGCTCCTCAAACTAAAACTAAGCAGCCAATGTGGACCCGACTTACTACAATCTAGGTTCCTACGACTTGGTGCCCCAGCCATTGCCAAAACCAATTGCGTCCATAGTCAACTCTATCCTGTCTGCAGGCCATATCCCTAAGACCTGGAAAACTGCCAGAGTTGTCTCAATCTTCAAAAGTGGGGACAAAAACACTGTCTCAAACTACAGGCCAATCTCACTTCTCCCAATTCTATCCAAAGTTATGGAAAAATGTGTCTACTCCCAATTAAGCGATTTCTACACCAAGACAAATTTCCCTAGCCAATTCCAGTCTGGGTTTCGTCCCAAACACTCCACCGTAACTACCCTGCTAAAAGTTTGCAATGAAATCCAGTGCGGAATGGAACGGGGACAACTCACTGGTGCAGTATTCCTAGATTTTGCAAAGGCTTTTGATACAGTTGATCATGTTATCCTGCTTAACAAACTCCAGAGCTCTGGAATAGGGAAACATGCTTTAAACTGGTTTCAGTCCTACCTATCAGGAAGATCCCAACATGTGTCCATCTCAGGCTCTAACTCCAACCCCCTGGATATCACCTGTGGTGTCCCGCAAGGCTCTGTTCTGGGGCCCCTACTCTTCTCAGTGTTCATTAATGATCTTTCCACAGCTTGTAAGGAAGCCTCAATACACATGCATGTAGATGACACAATCCTGTATGCACACAGCCATAGCCTCTCTGACCTTCAACACATACTTCAGTCTGACTTTTTGAGACTCGAAAACTGGATTTCCCAAAACAAACTGTTTTTAAACAATGACAAGACGGTAACAATGGTATTTGGGACCAAGACTAAATTTGTAAAGCTTCCAGTGACTGAGCTCCTGATTAGAACCAACGCTAAAACCACCCTAACACCTGTCACTAGTTTTAAATACCTGGGCTTATGGTTTGACTCCCACTTAACATTCGGGATGCACATTGATACCCTGACAACCAAGACCTATGCCAAACTAGGGGTACTTTACAGGAACAAATCCTCCCTAAGTCTCCTGGTCAGAAAGCGTATTGCACAGCAGATGCTAATGCCAATTATTGACTATGGAGACATAGTATATGGCTCGGCTCCTCAAACCCACCTTAGCAAACTTGACACCCTCTACAATTCAATTTGTCGTTTTGTTCTCCAATGCAACTACAACACACATCACTGCGAAATGCTCAAAGAACTAGATTGGTCATCACTAGAGTCTAGACTCAAAGTTCACCTTTCCGGTCTTGCCTTCAAATACTTTCTGGGCAAGCTACCCAGCTACCTGAACAAGCTCCTCACCCCTACCACATGCAGCACTTATCACCTGAGATCAGACTCCAAAAGACTGTTCATGGTCCCAAGACTCAACAAAGTATCCGGACGTTCCTCCTTCTCCTTCCGTGCACCCCAAAACTTGAACAACCTACCAGAGACTCTCATACCCACCACCAGCTTAAGTTCTTTCAAATCTAAGGCTGTCTCACATTTTAATCTGGTCTGTAACTGTTTCATACGCTCATAATATATATTTTCTTTAACTGTGCATGCAATGTCTTGTATATAATGTATACCTTGTTCATTTATGTAACTGTATTTGTAACCATGTATTATTTTGTTTTACTCTGTGCCCAGGACATACTTGAAAACGAGAGGTAACTCTCAATGTATTACTTCCTGGTAAAATATTTTATAAATAATAAATAAACATATAAGTCCTGACAGCCACAGCACAGAGAGACCCTCACATAATGAATGATGAATGTGGCACATTATCCTATGCAAATAAATTACAGTATCAGTGGGAGTGAGAGCCACGAATGAGAATCGGGATACAAAATGGAGGACCTTTCTGTAGATGATCCTGTTTTCTTTCAAGTGAGTACTTGTCTACTGTTAGAATGTTGTCTTGTCTATTACATATATAGGAGAGCACCATAAAATTGTATTTACAGTATTACTACACACTCCCCAGATATCAAGAATATATACCATTCATTGTGTTCTGCTTTTTGAAGTGCTAATTATTCCTGAACCAAAAATTGTTTTGAGACATTTTGGCCTAGATAAATTCACTAAGCCTAATTGAAGCATCAATCTGTCTAAAAATCAAGTATTTTATTTTTACCTTAAAATAACCAGAGGGTCATCCGGAGCCTAAATGTGGCACCCTTGCTCTGGGGTCATCCGGATTGCCAAGATATAATATTTTATACTTGTCATTCCTTGCATGGAAAAACTGAGATGTCTGCGGACTCACCAAATTGGAAGCTAAAATGTAATCCCAAGAAGATGTCATAGCTTTTTGGCCACCAGAGTAAGGCTGACTTCAGTGGCAAAGTTGTTTCCGCCATACAAGAATTATTGTAAGGAAATTTCTAAATGAAATATCTCCGGAACCATGGGATTAATGTAGATTTTAGTGGATGTGTCTGAACCCTCGAACTTCTTATTTCAAATAAAAAATAGTAAATGTTTTATACCTATGCAAAAAAAAATGCGGGCGTTAACAAGACGCAAAATTGAAGATAATCACAAAATAGTGGTCTGAGAGGATGGAGAAAACAGAGGAAGAGAGAGAGGTATAATATTCTAAGAAAGTGTTATCTCAAAATATCATTGCATTAATCTATGCTAATGAACTTAATTATGGCCTTTATTTTAGGCATATGATTACCTTAGTGAATAGAGCATTAATTCAGGGAAAATAACAGCTGTCCTTATTTTAGGTAATGTCACATTATTTTCCCTAATTTAACTTAGTTTACTGAATCTGGGCTTTTTTAAATATGATGTGGCACACAAAGCATTACAAATTATTATATCCCACAAATATGAGTGCAGCCGTAAATCCAAATAGCTCTAACCATTTAAAAATATTGTAAATAAATAGAGTCATTTGGAACTTAATTAGATGAGGTTTGAAAACTATGAAATGTCAGACATATTCCCATGGCCTCTTGCATTTTACTAATGTTTTATGCCAGAACATTCAGATTACAAAAAAGGATATACAGAAAAATGCATCTACTGTATCTGTAAAAGGGCAGATCCCCTATCCAAAAGGGCTTCAATAGAAAGCCTGTATTGGTCTGAGGATTCCAGCAGCGAGTTGGTTAATTTGAGCTACAGACAATCAGTGTCCACCTTGTTCATCAGACAGGTAGAAAATCCTCCTTCTTAAACTACAGGACAGATTCCTTGACCACAGTGGGACATTTTTTTTTTGCCAGCAAGAGACTCATATGAACTGTTGTCTTGAGCACAGAAGGACGTTGCTACTTGCAAGACACTTTCAAACCAGAACCTCTACATCCAGGGTGCAGCAGACTCAAGAACCACCCATAGGGTGGCCCCCCAATGGACACAACCCAGAGACTGACATAAAGAACAACCTGCTTACAGGTATCTGTTTGGACTTTGAGGTCATAGGATGACAAGAGTCCTAATTTTCCAGCCCTGCTGTTAAGGGAAAGTGAGTTGCCGCTTACAAAGGAATAGACTGTTTGTTTATTTTTGTGCTTCTTTAAACTGTATTGATTAAAGCTACAGGCAAAATAAAAGCCATGGTTTATTTTCCCCAAATATGTCTCCCTGGTTGTACCTCTGCACATGTCTCTTACAGTGTCACATAGTATTTCAAAACTTATTCATATTAATAAATGTAAAATAATATTAAAACTACAGATAGCAACATTGTGGATATGGGCATTCTAATGAGATCCAATGCAGCCGATCAGAAGGTTGAACTCATGAACGCAGTCTTAAGTTATACAGTACTTAAAAAAATATTAGCGACCTGAATGAAAAAAATGTGTGAAACTACTTCAGGCGATGAAATAGAAATGCATTGATCAAATACACATACACATTTCTTCATGAACAGTAAATTAATTTAAAAGTGATACACGTGTACAGTAATACTATGGAAATACTGTATTATCATATGCATATATTATAATCCGATAGCTACATAAGATGAAAAGTGATACATTTTTGGTAAGAAAAACACCAGACAAAGCTTACTTATTATTTCATCATGAAATAAAAAAAGCCCTGTTTACCTAATGAATGGAAGATCCTAACTCATCTGTGCCCAGAAACAGGAATCTCCAGTACAGGCATACCCCGCATTAACGTACGCAATGGGACCGGAGCATGTATGTAAAGCGAAAATGTACTTAAAGTGAAGCACTCCCTTTTCCCACTTATTGATGCATGTACTGTACTGCAATCCTCATATACGTGTGTAACTCATGTAAATAACGCATGTGTAACAGGCTCTATAGTCTCCCTGCTTACGCACAGCTTCGGTACAGGTAGGGAGCCGGTATTGCTGTTCAGGACGTGATGACAGGCACATGCGTGAGCTGCCGTTTGCCTATTGGGCAATATGTACTTACTCGCGAGTGTACTTAAAGTGAGTGTACTTAAAGCGGGGTATGCCTGTATTCACAAAATTAGACATCTAGAGGAAATTTTTCGGCAAACAGCCATTGTGCTGGCTCTTTAAAATTATTTACTAGTCATGTCCACTGCTTAGTCATCCAGTGTGCTCATCGTTTTGCTCTTGTATGATACATGGAAGACGTTCTCTTTTATGAAGCACCTGGCCACTTTAGCCTTGATGTGCATTTGTGATTGTGCCCCCATTAACCCTTAAGTGACATCTATCTACCTTCTGGAATGCAATATTTTGCAGAGCAAGCATGGCTTAATTTAGACAAGGCAGAGACTCTCTCCTATTGTAACCTGTATGCTGGGAAACATTTCTAATGATACACTTTCATTTGTCTTTGCTGAAGCCATTCAAGCTATATCATGAACCACTTTGTTCTATACCTCCACTGCATATCACTTTCAAAATATCAGAGGGATAAAATAATCCTCTGTGCCTTCAGCATCAGAAATAACCCCCAAATGGCTATAATAACCCTGATTTCTCCAGGAAATGAGTGATCAGTTAAGATGAATGTTCTTTATACCTTATTATTTTAGTGCTTGAGGAAGTAGACATTATATTAACTTCTATTCAGTGTGACATACAATACAGAGATAACTTGATCAAATTTAAGAGAAATATCTAACAAGGTCCAAGATGACTACAAAGACCACTGTAGTTACATCTGGTTTCTAGTTTTTACCAACCACCCCCATTCCTCTTCAATAAACTGCTGGAGGAAGCGACCGACCCCGACTGACTACCCATGTAGGAATTCTATTTTTCTACTTGCTCATCTACTAGTCACAGTGATCTCACCTCTAAATATTCCATAAAAGGGCCCAACCATTAACAAAAAATAAATAAATCATTAATCCAGGGCCTAGTGGCCTTAAAAAAACACCATAAAAAATAATCCAAGTATTTTTATATGCGAGCACAAATTACCTTACCTTTAAAGAACACACATGTGTGCCGACGAGTTTTCTAAAACTTGCTTTAAACTTGCCTAGGAAAATCTGGGGCTATCACCAACAAGACCCAGGTACATGCTGGGTATATGCTGGGTACATGCTGCAAGGTTTCAGTGACATTTCTGCAGAGACTAATGGCCCATCGGATTAACACAGCAGGGGTCCTTGGCAGTCCCATTCAGTTTGAATGGGACTGCCAGGGACCCCCGCTGTTTATCCGATTGGCCATTAGTCTGTCTGCAGAAATGTCACTGAAATGTTGCAGCATGTACCCAGCATATACCCAGCATGTACCTGGGTCTTGTTGGTGATAGCCACAGATTTTTTTTAGAACACTCGTCAGCACTACAGTATGGATCATCATTGGTCAGCTGTCTTGCAGCACTCATAGGCAAAGCAAGCAGCCAGTAGCTGCACATTATATAAACCATAATCACCAATTACCCATTTTGAAATATATGATCATTGACATGGGGGCAACTGCTCCTGGAACTTCTCAGATGTGAGGCCAGGTGGATGCATTGCTTGGACACTGTAGGTACTAGAGGACTTAATTAATCTTTCTCTCTCAGCTGCTTTTTGTGATTGGACTATCCTTTGGTGATATTCTGTTTCTGCATTGCACTACATTTTTACTCTTCATACTTTGCCCCCCTGTGAATGACCTTTTTTGCACTTGATCTGAACTGACCACGTCAGGGATTGGGGATCTACACTCAGGCAACTGGGTTATAAGCATTCCCACCAACAATCAAACTATGATCCTAGTTGTACATCACTAGTATCAGGAGTATGGAACCCTCAGAGGTAGCATTGATCCCCAAAATAGCAATTGTTTGGAATAAGAAAAATTGATAGTGTTTAATGCTCGCACCAAGGTAGTTAAACAAAAAGGTATCTGTTAAATCTGCAGAGCAAAGTGCAAAAAGTATGAAGAAAGTTAGCAGGGAAAAACAACAGAGCAGGGAGGAAGTCAAAGGGGAAATGCAATTCAAGACAAAAGGAACCTGTAAAGTGTGCAGAGTTAGGTGCAAAAGTAAGGTAGCCAGAGGGAAAAAAAGAGCAGAGGGAAAGATGTCATATGCAGTATGAACCGCGTCAGAGGATTTTTGGAGTGATGTGTTTATTGTATTTCAAACTTCTTTTAAACTGATTTGTAGTCTAGCGATAATTACCGGTTTTGCAGTGCACGTCTTCCTGCCTAATTTTGTTCACTTACCCATTGGCTGGAGCACGCATATATCAAGACAGGTTTTTCCCCATACCACGGATGGATAAGGACATTCTGGAGCTGTGAGTTATTACATTCATTTATACAATGTTGAGCCGAGTATGACATCAGGATATTTGGGGGATTGCGGGGGTCAGGTAGATCGACATTGTGCGGCTCATACATTGTGGGTCTTTCAGAGCTGTTTGTTTCCTTCTCCTCCCCCCTGCCTGTATTATTGGTCCATGTAAGAGATGTGTGCAGAGGTATACTAATGGAGACCAATTAGGGTAAAATTAAAACTTGGCTTTATTGAGCTGTTTCTTTAAACTCTGTACAGCATACAAAAACAAATTAAGCAAACACCTACTCCACTTTGGAGAATAACCAAACAGTATATGCCCTAACTATGTGGGACTGGCTGTGTAGGCCAGTTCCCATTTCTAAAAACATATACTATATATCTCAGGGAGCAATAAATAAGAACGTCTTATCTGGTTCTCCAGCTGCAGGCTTTGCAGTCCAGCTGTTCCCAGGAATATCAGTCTTGTCTTTCCTCACAGTTGTTTACTAAGGAAAATCTTTGCTGTTTCTCACAGGAGGCTTTTCTAGAGCCCTGATTATCCAGGTGGAGCCTGGTAAATTGAGTGGCTGCAATTAACTAGCTCCCTGCTGGATTCACAGCTCTGAGGAAGCTTTATTTAAAAAGGGATGTCCCTGTTACAGTCCACTACTCAGAAGCGGCTCACAACTCAGAGTTTATTTTGGAACATTTATAAAGCTCCTGGACTGAAACAGAATTGACATATTGGATTACGCTATGTTGCATTTTCCTTTGCTTTGGATCTAGAGCACCGGTTCAGGGATCATCACCCATATTCTACCTCCAGTTCTAGAGTAGTACAGTGGAAAATAATCTTGACATCTAAACTTCTGTGACGTATTGGCTGTTGTTGCATTCCAACATTGCACAAGCTTCTACCGGCAGTCCATTACCATGTTGATGACAACGGTTTAAATGATCTCCCTTATTATGAGGTTTTGCAAAATCCGTCCCGGGTTTTCGGAGTCCGGACCAGGATTTTGCTCTAGCTCACCCTCTCTGGCAGGATCCTCCATTTTTGCTCCTGGTAGCTTCCTTTGAAAGCATAGCACTGTAAGCAGGAAGTTGCCGAGCAAAGCTTCAGTTCATGCTGAGTACATGCAATGCACCTACTTTTTACCAGACCCGGCTACGTACCTCGACCACACCAGTCTTCCGCCTGTCTCGACCTCTGCATTGTCACCGACTACGCAACTCTGCTGCCAGCCCATACCTTTGACTCACTACTCTATCAGGACCCTGTCCCTCAGCTCAGGTTGGTTCTTTCATATTCCTACCTCAGCCCTACGGGTCCGTTTCCTGCTTGAGATGAGCATTGTTACACTTATCTTCACTGACCTTGTTTGCTGCTCTCATTGAGACGCTGTTGTTGTGCAGATATGGCACCCATTAATCTTTCAATTCTTAGAAACCTGACGATAGAGGCCCCCTGAGACTTCCCAGTTGCTTCCTTTATTTGTCTTTGTGATATATAGGGTTTTGTTTGTTATACAGTTAGTTTATGTAATAGATTTGTGTATGTGATATATTTTTGCAGCATGGTCCACTTTTTTCTATTTGTTAATGTTTTTTGTTTTGTTTTGTTTATCTGCTTTATCCAACCCCCTCACCCCTCCCCAGTCACTCCTGTTCACCCATCTGGGCGATTCTTGTTTACACTTGTTGCCTAGTAACCCCACCTCTGTATTTTGCCATGTTTGCCTTGATGGCGTTCTCACATTGGGGAACAAGAAACATTGATGCTTTGACAGTAAAATGTATATATGCTTCTAAACAGACTGATCATAGGAAAAAATTACATTGAAATCAATAATGATACATATTTGTGCTACTTTTTGCCCTGATTTGCAGCTGAGAAACATTGATGCATGCGCATAAATCCTTTTTTTTTAAAGTAAGGATAAAAAAATGCAAAAAAAATTAGATAAAAATAAGAATATTTGACATGCCAAGATTACACACTAGAGGCCCTACTTATAAAAATGTTCTGGCAGAAAATCATAGGCAATATGAATGCAACAATAATGCACTTTATTTATTTAAAAAACACTGCCATTGATTTAAACTAGAATAACGCTAATTATTACCCGGTTGCGGAATGTGCGAGTAAACTTTGCTTATATTATGTATACATTGTAAATGTTCTGAACCCAATCAGCTGCTTTTAGCAAGAAACAAAATTATATAATCAATATTTTCAACATTCTAAATTATGAAAATTTGTAACAAGTTCTCTATGCGTCAGCAAAACACAAATACAATTTCACATTTGCCATATTTTTTGGATTTCAACATTTGTAGTAATAAGTATACTCAATCAATTGATCCACAATAATCTTCTAACAAATTGGAAAGAGGAAACAGTAAAATCAGCGATACTGTCTTTCTTGGATGAAGTTCATCACACAACTATGATCGAAGACAGACTCTTTAAAGCATTTGGCAAGGAATGAGGAAAAGTGTCAACATTTTGTAGGCAATGTATCACATTTCCACTATATTTATATTGCTGACCTTTCACCCGGAGACTGAAACAACAGGATATAGATACTGCTATTAAGAGTCTCAATCATTGTAAGATTTAATAGCTCATTTGGAACAATACCTGGGTCCATGTTGTTGATTGCAATGTAAAGTCCTAGAGATTTCTTGCAAGTACGACATACAGATGTAGTGTCATTTACTGATGCCGGGGGTTCCAAGGTGTGGCATGAGCACTTTGTTGTCCTCGCCTCATCCATGGCCGAGCCATGCTGAGACGCGCGATTCTCGTCCACGGTCAGCCAGAATAATTATTTGTGCCGTTATTTATATTGTTGCAGTTCAGTGCATTGCCAGTAGGTGGCGCATTGAATATCTTCAATTCTTTGTTAGCATTGAAACATTTTATTAATGTTAATTATCTAGTAAATTTCTGTAGATCGATCGTTATCTCAAACAGCCTGAAATTCTCAGAGGGAGCAAAATGTAAGCCCTTATTAAGAATAGAGATTTCACTGGCAGACAGATCAATCCCAGAAATATTAATTAAATTATTGGACTCATTCAGAAATGCTTCTTTCTTTTGTTTTGAGGAACCTCTCTTCTTCGAACGTCTGGTCCTCTGTGATTTTTTGAGTCCCTCTGTAAAAAAGAGAAGGAAGATGTGAATGTTTCTGTGTGAAATGTCTGGTTGGGGATTCTTGTTGCTGATCTCCTCGAGAGTCCTCTCTGTTGGCGGTGTCGCTGTTGGAAAAGGATACCGCATATGATCTATTATCACTGTCTGAAGCATCCGACATACTTGACAGCTCACTTTGGTTTTTCTTTTTGAGAATTGATTTTCGTGGTGTGAAATTATTCCATTGTTCAGACTGATTCTCCGAATTCCTTCATTGAGGTCTGCCCGTAATACTTAAAATTTCATGTTGTTTATATCCTTCAAGTACTCTCAAGCCTATCTAGTCTAGCACAAGGGGAGTGATTTTTACAATATGTATAAACGTAGAGATTGACGCTCATACAAGTGTATAGACTCACAAACTGTATTACAGCATATAGGTAGATAGGAACTTCCATAAATAATTCCAGCAATTTATATAATACTAGGTTAAGGGGGGACATGAACATGGGACCAAGCGGTCAGTCAGCGCGACTACCGCAGGTATGGTTTACCCTGCTTACCCCCCTTACCATATACACTTCCCTAAATAGGGACCAAGGTAACATAGAATGAGGGCTACTGCCCATTACCTTTCCATTGAGTGTATGGGAATACGAAATCCATCCAGACGAAGTTCCACTGCGTGCAATCCTGATCAGGGAAATTCAGAATGTAGAGAAGCAAGGAGCACAGCTGAAGTAGAAATCTGCAGGGAGAGTCCTGTAGAAAAAATGAATAAGGGGCACAACTCCGTGCTAAAACTGAGGGTGGTTTATTGGATAATTGCACAGGGACAGAAACACAGCCCACACACCGACATGTTTCGTCCCACGGGACTTTATCAAGGTGTACCACATCACTATACCTCCTTACCTTTAATACACCCATTTCGCGCCAAAATCGCCCAACCGAGTACACTGCGCATGCGCGCCGGCGACGCGTCGCATCTCCGTGACATCGCCTCCCCTCTGGCACTAGTCCTGGAGTCAGAGACCACGTCACTGGGATGCGTCCGTTTCCACCCTGGAACGCATGCCAGCTGTGCTCCTATTGGGCGGAGGCGGAAGAGGGATGAAATGCTTCTAGAAAAGGGCTTCACTTTTGATACCCCGCATTATACGCATTATAAAGATAATCTCACTAGAGGTGAAAGTTTTGCACTAGATGAACTTAAGAAGAACAAAAACTTGATCATTAAAAATGCGGACAAGGGGGGAGCAGTGGTGGTGCAGCATAGGGATGACTATCACAGGGAGGCTTTAAGACAGCTCTGTGATACTTGCTCCTATGCTGCACTAACAACAGACCCCACTAAGAGATTTCAGGGGGAATTAAAATCACTCATTGATGAAGGGACTATGTTATTCATTCTTGATGAGAACGAGAGAGAGTTCTTATTTAATGCTACCCCGACTGTTGCAGTGTTTCACCATCTCCCGAAGATTCATAAAACTCTGATCCACCCTCCGGGGAGGCCTATAATATCCAGTATTGGATCTTTGGGAGATGGTGTCTCACGCTATGTCGACCGGTTTCTACAACCGATTGTGAAGTCTCTACCCTCTTTCATACTTGATAGTGGAGACCTCCTGACATATATTGATCACATTGTATGGAAACCTAATATGATCTGGGTTACTCTGGACGTGACGTCCTTGTACACAATGATTACACATGAGCATGGATTATCAGCTGTTGGTCATTTTCTTTCCCGCACAGATATGTCACCAGCACAGACAACATTTTTATTAGATTCTATTCACTTTTTATTAACGCACAATTATTTTTTGTTTGATGGGGTTCACTATCTCCAAACACGTGGTACAGCCATGGGAACGAGTTTCGCTCCCAGTTACGCCAACCTCTTCATGGGGTGGTGGGAGTCTGTCCACGTGTTTGGAGATGGGAACAAATTTAGGGAGCACATTTTCTTTTACAAACGTTTTATCGACGATCTCATTTTCATTTGGGAGGGTGATGTCACTTCACTTTTATCTTTTATTAACACTTTAAATATTAATACTTATAACCTTAATTTCACGTACACATATAATCACCATCACATTCACTATTTAGATTTATATTTATACATTGATATGAATTTATCTATTCAATCCGACATTTATCGCAAATCTAATTCACGGAATACTTTCCTACGTGCCAACAGCTGTCATCCAGGGCCCCTCCTGAAAGGTATCCCGAAGGGCCAATTCATTCGCCTACGGCGCAATTGTTCCAATGAGGAAGACTATAATGAACGTGTAAAAGAAATGTTTGATCGTTTTGTGCAACGGGGCTACAAACCAGATGATTTAAATAGGGCAATTGAGGAGGTCTCATCTACTAATAGATCAGAACTATTCCACCGCTCTAAAAGAGGCTTAAGATTTAATGATACACCCCTGTTTATTACCTCATTTAGCTCTCAAGCTGAACAAGTCAGATATATCCTTAAAAAACATTGGTCGGTACTCTCCCTGGACCCTACATTAAAACAATATGTTACTGGAGGTCCTAATATTGTCTATAGGAAGGCCAAGACGGTTGCGAATTCCCTGACCCCAAGTCTCTTCTCCTCACAAACGACACATTGTAATACAGTTCCTAATGGTTCTTTCCCTTGTGGGAATTGCAAAATCTGTGGCTATATCAATAAATCAAACAAATGTTTATCCAGTCAAACTGGAAAATCTCATGCCACTAGATCATTTATCAACTGCAAATCCACATATATTGTCTACCTCATCACTTGCGGGTGCGGCAGCCAATATGTTGGAAGAACCATTAGGAACCTTAAAGTGCGAATAATGGAGCATATCCGATTGATCTCCAAAGGGAACTTGGACCATCCTGTCCCTAAACACTTCACCAACTGCAGCAAAGGTGGACTAAAAAACTTTAAATTTCAAGGTATTGAGTCCATCCAGATGTCACCCAGTGGGGGCGATAGAGTCAAAAAACTCGATCAACGTGAGGCATTCTGGATCTTCACATTAAGAACCAGGGTGCCTCACGGTATGAATATCGATTGGGACCTTTCCCACTTTCTATAGTGGAGGAGGGTCCTTTATGATGCCACTATTCATTTATTAATTGTTTAGAATATTAGAATATAAGTATACTTTTTGACAATAAAATTGTTCTATGTCCTTCTGTGCCATCAATATATGGGTTATGAATAAGAGAAAATCAATATATACACATCTGAAAAAATTCTCAATAATCAACTTTTTTAATGATAAAGTGTTTCTATTCCCCCATGTAAAATCCAATGATACAGCCAATCACATATATTCAGTCTATACTCTGACTACATAATTCAAGTGTATGGATAAAGTTAGTGCTTGATACAAATATTCATATTATAGTATCTACTTAGATTAGAATATAATCTTCTAAAATGATTGTAGTCTAAATGGAGTTTTGTGACTGTTTAAAATATCTTCTCTCTTTTTATTTTTATCAAAGGTTATTCAATGTGATTAGCATTTGTTTTTAATGTAACCCTAAACTAAACTAGCAATGTGTCTGTTTGCAAAGTTTAGCTATGGGCAAAATATGTTTGTCTTTTTTTATACTAATAAAGTTGTTGAGTGTAAAAAAATGTAAAAAAATGTAATTTTCATCCCTCTTCCGCCTCCGCCCAATAGGAGCACAGCTGGCATGCGTTCCAGGGTGGAAACGGACGCATCCCAGTGACGTGGTCTCTGACTCCAGGACTAGTGCCAGAGGGGAGGCGATGTCACGGAGATGCGACGCGTCGCCGGCGCGCATGCGCAGTGTACTCGGTTGGGCGATTTTGGCGCGAAATGGGTGTATTAAAGGTAAGGAGGTATAGTGATGTGGTACACCTTGATAAAGTCCCGTGGGACGAAACATGTCGGTGTGTGGGCTGTGTTTCTGTCCCTGTGCAATTATCCAATAAACCACCCTCAGTTTTAGCACGGAGTTGTGCCCCTTATTCATTTTTTCTACAGGACTCTCCCTGCAGATTTCTACTTCAGCTGTGCTCCTTGCTTCTCTACATTCTGAGTGATTTTTACATGAGGTTTTTTGATGGGGTCCAGTTGTCCATTTAATTTGGTAGGCTCGGTCATCCCACCTTATTGCCTTTAATCTTGTTCCTCCCCTTAATTGGAGCATTATGTGACTAGACACACTAGCAAGACTTTATTTGGAAGATACCTGTACTCGTTGTTGACATTTTGCTACATCATGGATATATGATATGCTTTATGATGTCATACATATACAGAGGAAGAGACACGCACTCAATATCAAGGGTAATAGAGGTGGGTACTTAGCTGCCGGTGCGCTGGTCCTGGGGAGCTCCTGTAGTCCCAAATGTTCGAGTACAAAGAAGAAGAAGCAGGCACACGGTCTTACTCAAAAGGAGGTTTTAATATGCCATAAAGTCCAACGTTTCGGAAGTATTGAGTAAGACCGTGTGTCTGCTTCTTCTTCTTTATGCTTTATGATGCCTCATGCTTACTTTTGAGGACGGATACAGAGCAATGCTCTATTTTTTCTACTAGCCATGAATTGTCATTGGAAAGTGTCTCAGAATTATATTTAAATAAATTTATTTTTATAAATACTATGGGAGCTTCTCTGAAATAAAAACATTGAAACTGAATTGATAAATATATATAATAGATAGAGTATATTTATAGTATAAATATTTAAATCATTCTACTTTACTACTTCTAAATAAAAGCTTTGTAATTGTAATTGCACAACTTCTAGAATTGGATGGAAATATGGACGTGTGAGGTTAGTACTGGACAGTATAGGAGGTAAAAGTGTGGTTTAATAAACTGTACTGTACCTATAAAATTATTCCGTGTCATTACAGAGCGTACCCTATGATAAGGGACGTCAACAAGATCAAGATAATATTCCAGGCACAGGCATGGATCGACAGTGGCAAAACTTTTCAGGATTGCATCTCTACTGACGAGTCTACTGTATCGCTGGAGAGATTTGCAACCTTTGCATTCCACAAAAAAGGATGCATATCTATGAAGCCACGTCCAAAACACCCAGTGAAGATGCATGTGTGGGGTGCCATCTCTAGGCGTGGACCAGGATGCATCATCATCTTTGACGGTAAAATAAGGCCCAAACTCACACACTGTTGCCTTATGCACTGTACTGTACTAGTGTGCATTATTTTGAGCACTTTTATTTTCTTGTTACAGGAATCATGAATAAAGCTTTTTTCCAAGAGCAAAAAGTGCCAGAGATTGTGGAATACATCACACGTGAATTCCCAGATGGTCACCGTTTCTACCAGGACAATGATCCGAAGCAAACCGCGTCAACTGCGCATATTCTTGTCTGCGGTATCAACTGGATGAAGATGCCAGCGGAGTAAGTACGATAACCGTGTCTCATTTTTTCCCACTCTTTACTGTGTATCTCTTTAACTATTTTTTTTCCTTTTTTTCCCCCTCCAATGACAGATCGCCAGACTTCAATCCTATCGAAATGGTCTGGCATCAGCTAAAGGATTATATCCACAAAGTGGTGAAACCCTCCAAAAAGGATGAGTTGTCAAAAGGCATACTGAGTTTTAGGAACCATTCCACCACTGTTGAACAATGTAATAAATATATCGACCATATTGCGACTGTGTTGGCCATTGTGATACAACGTAATGGGCATGCATCAGGAAGGTAGTATGGTACTGTACTGTACTGTAGTATGGTAAGTACAGGCACACCAAGTACAGTATGATACAGGTAAGTATGACAGATTGTTTTACAGTATACAGCATGCACTTCACTGCACTATGTTTTTCTTTTCAGAGAGAGCTGCACTCCCAATCTTGTTACAAAGTATTTTACCGTAGTCATACAGTAGTTCCAGTAAACAGTAGTAACTGCATAGTCCAATATGGAGTAGCTATACTGTACACAATGCCATTATATGCACATAACTGCACTATTTTTTTCTTTTCAGGGAGAGCTGCACTCCCAATCTTGTTACAAAGTATTTTAAAGTAGTCATACAGTAGTTCCAGTATACAGTAGTTTGGCAGTAGTAACTGCATAGTCGAATATTCAGTAGCAATACTGTACACAATGCCATTGTATGCACAAACTGTAACTGCACTATTTTTTCTTTCCTTTTCACATAGATCTGCACTAAAAAAAGACAGGCAGGGGGAGGGGGGCATCATGGGTCAATTGTGTGAACTGTGTGTATTGTGTATCTACAGTACACACATTTACACAAAACCCCCACTCTCTCAATGAACTACAGAATGCAATGTGGCCATGACGAAGAAGAGAAAGACTAAAAATTTGTATTACTGTTTTTATTATTATAAATTTGCATTATTCATGATTATTTGTATTTTTCATTCTTCCATGAGTATCCACCGGTCCTCAATTTTCAACTGACAGAAGAACTAAAGTATATGTACAAAGAAGATAAAGATTGAATTTCGTATTATTCATGATTATTTGTATTTTTTATTCCTGATAAAATAAAATAAATATTTCATTACACTCACAATAATCATAATCATTGAACCCCCCCCTCAAAGAAAAAGAAAGAATGACAAAAATTGGTAATTTATCAAAAACATGATTCAGATGATGATGGTTTTTTTAAAAGGTCTTTTTTTTTCTTTGAACTTTAAATTCACTTTGAATGTGTGGGAGGGATTCTTCAAGAAGGCTTTGGGTTTGTGTGTGAAGTCCTTAGGGGTGGGCTACACTACTTACTGTAGTTGCCATGATGGGCTTATCAGATTAACATATTAAATTCCGGAAGGTGTGGATACACATTTCTATTCATTACATTCATCTAAACAGTACAGTACGTTGTAAACCTCACAAGGCTACACTAGTTTCTGTAGTTGCCAAGAAGGGCTAAAAAGATTAATATATTAAATTCCAGAAGGGATTATCACACGTGCGCATGCGTTACCCTAAACAAAGCCTCAAAGGGTTGTGGGTGGTGGATGGATGAGTCATGAGAATTGCACGCAGGCGCAGAGATGTGACACCAGGCTCGGGACGATTAAAACCACAAAGCCAACCATTTGAAAATGAATGGTCTGTGTCGATAAGATGTTGATATCAAATCCTTGAGCCTTGTGTGTTTGTGCAGGGGGGGGGGGGGTAAAGCTTCATGAAGGATTAGCTGTACTGTCGTTCAAAGAAATATTTTCAATAGGTCATCGTAATGTTTTGATCTCCACAAGCCCAAATAAATAAAAATCACATAAATAAAGCATGTGCATGACTATTGTCGCTTTAAGCTACAGTACCGATTGAATATCAGAATATCACAAATTTTTATGCCGGCACATGTCTGGAAACAAAACCATAAAAATAACAAAAAAAGTTGTTTTTTTCCAGTCTTGAACTTCTAAATGAATGTGAAGTTATACACGCATGCGCATTAATAATCAACAAGGTCCCAAAGAGAATTATACACAGGCGCAGAGATGTGACACCAGGCTCAGAACGATTAAAACCACAAAGTCAACCATTTGAAAATGAATGGTCTGTGAGAGGTGTCGATAAGAAGTTGAAATCCTTGAGCCTTGTGTGTGTATGCAGGGGTAGGTGGGTAAAGCTGCATGAAGGATTAGCTGTACTGTCGTTCAAAGAAATATTTTCAACAGGTCACAGGTCATCATAAAATTTTGATCCCCAAAACCCCAAATAAATAAAAATCACATAAATAAAGCATGTGCATGACTAGTGTTGCATTAAAAAGCTACAGTACCGATTGAATATCAGAATATCAAGAATTTTTATGCAGGCACATGTCTGGAAACGAAACCAAAAAAACAAAAAAAAAATTTCCAAACGAACTTCTAAATGAATGTGAAGTTATACACGCATGCGCATTAATAATCGACAAGGTCCCAAAGAGAATTACACGCAGACACAGAGATGTGACACAAGGCTTGGTACGATTAAAACCACAAAGCTAACCATTTGAAAATGAATGGTCTGTGAGAGGTGTCATTAAGAAGTTGAAATCATTGAGCCTTGTGTGTGTGTGCGGGGGGGACGAGGTAAAGCTGCATGAAGGATTAGCTGTTCAAATAGATATTTTCAACAGGTCACAAGTCATCATAATATTTTGATCCCCACAACCCAAAATAAATAAAAATCACATAAATAAAGCATGTGCATGACTAGTGTTGCATTAAAAGCTACAGTACCGATTGAATATCAGAATATCAAGAATTTTTATGCAGGCACATGTCTGGAAACTAAACCAAAAAAACAGCAACATTTTTTTTTCAGACTTGAACTTCTAAATGAATGTGAAGTTATACATGCATGCGCATTAATAATCAACAAGGTCCCAAAGAGAATTACACGCAGGCGCAGAGATGTGACACCAGACTCGGGACGATTAAAACCACAAAGCCAACCATTTGAAAATTAATGGTCTGTGTCGATAAGAAGTTGAAATCAAATCCTTGAGCCTTGTGTGTGTGTGTGTGCGGGGGGAGGGGGGATAAAGCTGCATGAAGGATTAGCTGTACTGTCGTTCAAAGAAATATTTTCAACAGGTCATCGTAATGTTTTGATCCCCACAACCCCAAATAAATAAAAATAACATAAATAAAGCATGTGCATGACTATTGTCGCATTAAAAATGGCAGATCCAATGTTGTACTCCACGTGTAGGTAATCAGACATAGAATAAAAAGAAATAAAAATGCATAGCGTAATATTGTATGGTTACTTAACAAATATACACAGATAGACTAACAAACAACAAATGCTGAGAACAAACAGGTGACAGATAATTATATAAATGACATTTAATAAAACACAATTAATAAACACAATAAATATAGATATAAAATATATGAATAGCGTGCCACTGGTATACTCCTGCAGTGGCTGAAGTTCCCGCTTACCAGAAGTGAGAAGATAACTGGCAGTGGATAATCAGAGAGTATCCCCTCTCATCTGTGGCCGGTCTGCTAGGAGAACTCTTCTCTGGCATCAAAAGCCAAGCCAAGAGATTATCCACTGCCAGTTATCTTCTCACTTCTGGTAAGCGGGAACTTCAGCCACAGCAGGAGTATACCAGTGGGACCCTATTCATATATTTTATATCTATAGTTATTGTGTTTATTAATTGTGTTTTATTAAATGTCAATTATATCATTATCAGTCACCTGTTTGTTCTCAGCATTTGTTGTTTGTTAGTTTATCTGTGTATATTTGTTTAGTACAATATTACGCTATGCATTTTTATTTATTTTTATTCTATGTCTGATTACCTACACGTGGAGTACAACATTGGATCTGCCAGCACCATCGATTCTGGTTGTATATATCCTTTATATATGTATGAATTATATATGTGCCGTGCGCCAGAGATATAACACTTTTTTCCACTATACTTTATCTGACCTGGGGTCAGAGTTATATCATAGGCAGCCAGCCATTCTATTCCAAAAAAATTATATTTATTCATTATCCTTTAGAAATCAGCGCTACCTTATTTGTTTTCCACCAGGCTCTGTATGTTATACACGCAGGAATGTGATGACAGGTTCGGGAAGATTGAAGCCAGAAAGCCATCCATTCCAAGGAATGGTGTGGGAGAGGTGTACTGTAGATAAGAAGTTGAAATAGTACTTTAGCCTTGTGTGTGCACGAGGGCGAGAGGGAGAGCGCTGTATGCGCCGAAAATGTGATACTGTAACACGCCTATGCGCTTCATTTTACAATTACAGTACTGCGCGCGCACAAAGACTTGCATAGAATGTACGGCCGTACTGTACCATAGGTTGAATTGCTATTAGACTTTTAAGACAACAGCTCGCGAACTCCCACCTGTGGTTTTAGACGGTATTGCAGTATAGCAGACAGCGCTAAAAATCCGAGCGCTAACATACCGGAAACCGCTGCGGAAAAAAAACAAACAGACCGCATCTGGCCGCGGTTGTCAGAGTGACGCGGCTATGGCCGCATTAGGATAAAGGTGGCCGCAGCTGTAGATCTTCTTATCTTCTTTCTTGTCTTCGTTCTCCTCTTGAAAAGGTCTAGGAGAAGATGTTGTCACCGCTATCATCTCCACAAGGCTGCATGTCAGCGTGTGGACTTACTATGATGTCCACGTTCATGGTTATTATACCTAAATGCTTGTAAAGCTGTTTTATTTGTACATGCATATATTACCCCAACCCTTTATATGCCACTAAATTGAATAAATTATTACACCATGAGAGTTTTGCGCTTTTCTTTTTTGTTTGTTTTGCTAAACGTCTGCCAAATTTGTGATAGATGTGTGCCCTGGGGGGTTGACATCAAATAAAGAAAATACATAAGAAATCCTCTTGCTCTTAATCCCAGCACGAATTGACTATGTAGTATATCCTTGCAACTGCTTCAATGCGCCATTATTGATAGCAAAGTGAAGCAACTCATGCACCCTGATAAAAATTCCTTTCCTTTGGCTTTACATCTGAAAGGACCAGCAATTGATGCAAATTATTGTTCACCCTCAATCCAATTCGAAATTGTAGTTATCATTCAATAAAGGTTAGCATACCATGGCAGTGATATTGATCCTATTGACATATTACTATTTCCTCAAAGATTACATTTTAAGACTGCTCAGTTTTTATTCATTCTAATTGTATAATACATAGAATTGTATGTGAAACGCTCCACATTGGACATTTCTTTAACTGATTGTTCTGATCATTAATTGCAATGGTCACAAAGGCAATATTTAATAAACAGAGCTGTCATAAGAAAGATAAAGGCCTATTCATTTATCAGGGCAGCAAGGTGTCTTTCTGCACAGGAAAATGTCTTATGAAATAGCATCACTTGGTAATATGGGCTGATATTTCACTGTAGCTATTAAATGTATCTATTTAGTTTTAACATTTTACTGAGGACATTAATTGTTACCACTTAATGAATCCGAAGTGTTCAACATTTTTATGCACAATTTCCTTGTATTGAATTCTCTGCATTATTAGTTTTGCTACATTTGTAATTAAATTATGAGTGAGATTTGTTACTATTTAGTATAGGTATGTTTGTCAGGTTTTTTTAGCTACACTTTGTCATGTTCTATATATATTGATTCTTTTTTAGGAGCAATCTTGTTTTATGGATTTTTTAAATGAATAAAAAAGTTTGTAGACCTGAGTGCAGTATAGTATCAACCAGTATCTTCTTTGTGTTTAATGGTATTTTCATGTAAACAGTGACAGGTACACATATATTTTCATAATCTAAAGAATGTTACACAATGGTGCCAACATGTTATTTCTTTCCACAAGAGTTAACATTTTAAATTGTGCCTTTCATTATTTTTTCCACCAAAGATCTCCTTCATAAACCACAACAGCTGGGCACATCATTACAATCACAACTGTGCCTTTTTAATTTAAAAAAAGCTTATTTACTCAACATTCTCAAGTTCCAGAGCCTGCAGTATTACACTTTCACAAATTTGCCATCCACAGCAGAAGGTGGCCATCAGTAGCCCAGTAAAGTTCTTTGAACACGCTGAACAGTATCACCAGCCAGCACTACCAAAAAAGTGCAAATAATAAGTCATTTACTGGAATCCTTTTATGGTGGGACACTGGACAACTTTTCAAAAGTTTGTGGCCACCTGAGCACGTGCTTTGAAGAGGAGATCTATTGCTATTTAAGAAAATACTGAATACATGTCCAACTTTAATCATCAACTGAGATTTCAGAGACTAAAGGTAAGGTATGCCCCATTCCATCTACAATCTCTTAATAATCCTGAAATGTATATCCCACCTTCTGTGCTCAAATATTTATGAACTGTCTTGACAGAATGTATCCATATGCATTGGCATTTTACAATGATGGTTATATTCTGATAACCATACGAGCAGCTTATTCTACAAATATGATTCTTGATATTTCTGTTGAGCAAAGGTCTGCTCCCATCCTCATTTCAAAATTCATTTTTTTAAACTTGCTATACTTTACATTTGAAGAATACCTGTGCAGGAATTCAATATTTTAATATCATTGTTACTATTAATCAATATGTATTACAAACTGTATTTGAACCATGATTTGCTACACTTTCTAATAGTAGATTAATTGTAGAAGTGAATGCTTGCAGGTGGAAGTAAAAATTCATAAAACTTCGATAACATGTCAAAATCGCTCGAAAATGTTTTTTTAACGAGCGTTAAGACTCTTGCCATAACAACCCGTGTGGTAGCTAAAAAAATACCCAAACACGCATTTTTTGCCAGTAACTGCTATTCACAAAACGCCGATATGCAAATCATGGGTTTAACACTTTCATTATTTTCTTGCTACCTAAAGGGTAGCGAGATCGGAAAAGCAATTTGCATATCATGGAGTTTAATTTATTTTTAGTGCATAGAATTGAATCGGGGTTCTCCGGTGCTGAACCACATTAATTTCAGCCTCTGGGACACCCCCTTCTCAAGTTACAGGACCCGGAATGGGGTGCCATATCCCCACCATGTTTAAATTCTCCCACGTCACGTGACCGGGATATTTAAACGCATTCGGGAAGCAGGGGTTCCCTGAGGCTGAAATTAATATGGTTCGGCTCTGTCGAACCCATGCTTCCATACTGTGTTATTAAAATTAACATAAAAATGGCGTGATCGCCTGTAACAGCTGTAGACGGAGATGCAGCTTGTCTCTGTGCAGCTCATCCAGACTACTGGAGTGAAATAGAATATTAATTTCATTTCGCTCGTTAAGCAAACACAAATTAGTTCGATTTGGCATTTTTTACCGAACAATAAAAAACTTGCGATTTTACTTTGTGAATACGATTTTTACACAAATTTCACAGCGTTCAGTAAGAACATGACAACCCGATCAGTAATGCACTGAACTTATTGACGTTTAGGAAATAGGTCCCTAAGACTCAACATCAAATTGTTCGAATCTAACGAAACATTGAGCTCCAATAATATAATGTTACGCCTATGCTCATGAGATATAAAATGGCTGTTGTTTTTTGCATATAATTAGCTTTGTAGGTATGCATTAACCTCAGGGTAAATAACGTTGTTACAGTTTTAGGTAACATCACATTTCTTGTCATGATCTAACAGAGCGAAGTGTATCTGGCCCTAAGTTTGCTGCCCTGTTTGGTATTTGCAGTTGTTTGAGCTTCCGTCTTCATTTTGAACAGTTTTTCCTACAGTTGTTTTCCAAGTTGTGATTGATTTTGCATGTGTTGCCATTAGTCATATTCGGTAGGGTACTGAGTGCATCATTGATTCTATGTTTTATGGGAGCTTTTTTGCTATCAATGAGATGTATGAGATGGTTTATTAACCTTTCTGTAGTCCTATAAAAGAGATATTCAGTACATGGAGAATTGTGGGCATTTTTAATTGACTTGTGGATCTATACTACTTTATATATGCTTTGTTTTTCCTGCAGTGGAAGCATAATATGCTAAAATATTATGTAGAAATGCAGGTTTGCATACCTGTCTGAAACATGGGAATGTGCTCACACGTGATATCTTTATTTGCTGTACGGTGAAGGGTTTTTGTCACTTTTATACTCACCATAACATATTTTGTGTCTAGATTTTCTATAAGTGGAAGAATTATTGTAGGATTTGTCAACACACAAATTAGGGGTTATTAGATAGAACATTATCAAGATGTGTCTATTTCATTATCTTAAAATTAAACAAATATGTTGTGATGCAGATTTTAAAAAATATCCAAATTTATTAATACACATATAGGCAGGATAAATAAAGACATTTAAGACATTGTTTTGTACTTTGCATTGTATAAGAGCATAGGAAGAACAGGTAAACCACAATAAGGTAGCTGTAAAAAATTAAAAATAATATGTATCATACTGTGTAAATATATATATATATATATCAATAGTTGAAAAAAGTGGAGTACTTTAGTCTTAGGAAAAAAGTTGGCATATTATCTATTTTAATTACATTTTTCTTAAGTAAAAGTAGGTAAGCTGCATATTATGCTAATAATTCCTAATATTACTGTATGCATCTCATCGAATAAAACTAATTACTCACGATCTTTAAATACAAATACTACCCATCTACTGCAACTGGTATGTTCAATTGTCTATACAGTAAATGGAAATGTCAACTTTCACTCAACATGATGTAGTGCTCTACTTTAGTGTAGGGCTAAATGTAATTGGTGGTAGCTACAGTGCATAAAGTATTTTCCCCAAGCACTCTTTTCCATGTACTGTATAGAAGCCAACATATCCAAACCCTTTACATTGCTTGTAGCTGCTATGGCCAGGAAGCTTCATAGCTTCACTGATGCACCAGTCCTGTCAAGTCATATTCACACAGTACTCATCTTGTTGAATTCATGAACTGTAAGTATCTATATGGAGGCTCCATAGATTAGTGTATGTCATTGGGATAATTGTGGTCAAGTAGTTATACGGATGAGTAAAGAACTCTCAAGGCTGGTGACTCTGCATGTACAAGTCTTAGCAAATATAAAAAATTGAGCATGAAAAGTTTTATGGCGCTAATGTTACTGAATACTAAATGGAACACTTCAGTCAAATAAATTTAATGACCAGATTTTGAATCGCTGCAGAACATTTTAGCTCTTGCCCTTTATTTCACTCCTAAACCTGAACTTGTTCTGTTGCCATTCAGCTTTTTTTTAATCAGCTCTCTTGTAAGCAAAGTAAACAGATGGGAAAATGGGACCTTTTCATTTTTAATTAAGCATTCTGGTCAATCAGCTCACTGACTGCAAAAGCTGAAAGCTACATACAGTAATGTGTCTTTTGCTACAATGCTAGTAATACTTTCTGTTGTACACAACTGTCTCGTCAGCCAGTTTTCAATTATATTTTTTTCACTTTTCAGGAACTATTTGATCATCTATTACCTTTTCTATCTAAATACAACAACCTACTGTATTTACTTTTATTAGCCCACTGTGTTATGTTTAAATTGCATGAGGCAGCAAGAAGTTTACAAAGTAATATTAAGACATGGAATTAATTATATATTACCTCATTAGACAATAACAAAGTCAACTGTCAATTCACTCTTTGGGGCTTACTTCAATTAAGTCAGGTAATTAAATACTCTTGTTTTCTTTACTGTTTGCATTAAACCTCAATTTTGATACTTCTAAGGCCTCGGCCATGTTACGTGCTTGCTGGCGGAAGCGCGCTGAGGCGCGCTCCCGCTCAGCACTGAGCCCCTACAGCCGCAATTAGAGCGGCTTTAGTAGGGGCTCGCCTGCGCTTCCGCGCGCTTGCGGAAGCGCAGGTCTTGGGGGAATTTAAAATTCCCCCGCTTGCCGGCGAGACAGGCCGGTCACGTGAGCGGTTCGCCCAATGAGGGCGAACCAGCTCCGTGACGTCACTGGCCCGCCCCCGGCCAGTGACGCGCCCGCCCCCGGACCGCCCCCGGACCGCCCCCTGACGGCTGCTGAGAGCGCTTGCGGTAAGCAACCGCAAGGCCAGGGAAAGCACCCGTTTTCCCTGCGCCTCAGCGCGCCTCAGCACGCCAGCAGGGACCGTGGACTCGGCCTAATGCAGGTTGCACCAGCTCAGACATAGTCATTTTTATTGATACAGAATTTTTTTTACAAAAAATTACACTGAAATTGACACATGCAGGTAACTTCTCACTAGCAAATCATAAAGCTACAAAAAAAACCTGAACTGTAATTTCAAAATTGGAGCAATGAATGAACGAATACATTCGTGATCAGGCAGCCATGTCCTGAATCTTATTCTTCGTTCCAATATATGGAATATTTGCTCAGTGACATAGGTCCTATTGGATCTTTAGACTACATACTCTTATATCTGATGATTTAAATATTGATATAGAGGTTGGGACTTTTTTATAAAAAAAATCTTATATTAATTTTATTGTCATTCCGTTTTAAAAAACACTTAAATTTAAGTAGCTTTTTATTATATGTATATTGTGATATATGGAAGCACTAGTAATTTCTGAATATGGATATCTGTTATGGTTGGACGCCATTTTCTCACCACACACCTCATTGGAACCTTATTAGCTCTTTTTTTTTATTTGTAGTATATTGCTATATATAGTTATTTCTGTTTTTTCAGATGGATTAAACGTATTCTATCAGAATTGCTAGTTTCATTGTATGATTTTTGTTTTGAGAGCTTTAGGTTGATTTGTTAATATGTTTTAATTGTTTAGATAATAAAGTTTAACCTGTATTTTTGAGCGCCTTTTGTGTTTGAAAAGCACGTTACTATGCACATTTAATGACACACGCAAAGTCAGCATTGAAAGGTGTACTGTGTAAGGAAACAAACCACCCCAATCAAGCCCTAAAGTTCTCCTCATAGAATATTTAGAAACTTTATCCCACAACAGTTTCTGGCTGACCTTACCAACTGCCCATGGTACACAATCGACTTAATTCCCGACCCTGATTCTGCTCTCGACTATTTCCAATCCGAGTTCTTAAAACTCTGTTATACCCATGACCCACTACGCAGAATAAGAGTACGGGGGGCCCGCCTTCCGTGGATTACAACTGATCTTATAGCACTCTACCATTTTAGGGATGCCTTGTGGAAAAGCTACAAAGTAACTGACACTACCAAGGATCTCAATCACTACAGATGCCTGTGGAATATGTGCACAATGCAAACAAGACACGCAAAACCACAATATTACTCTGACAATCTTCACCAGAATGAAACCCAGTGACTTGGAACGGCGCTATAACACCAATTATGTGAATAGAAAAATAAAGATAAATTATAAGGTGTTGCTGAAATATTCTCAACCTTCACAGGGAATATGCACTGATTCCCTTACAAGTAGTTAGGATCCAGGGCAGGAAGGGAGCGATGTCATCAGGAACACCCAGAAAAAAAGACATAAAACATCATGGTGCAGTGGGTTAACTAAAAGAGTGATCTGCAGTATGATAACTTGGCTCTTATAGATGACCTACTTACAACAAGTAAGATAAAAAACAGCAAGTGGTTTAGAGGTGGTTCTTGGAGACTCCAGCTTGCAGTGACAGGTGGATATGGCCGCAGCACACAGCAGTAAATACTGATATCAGGCTGGATGGTATGTTCATGAAGGTTTCAACTCCCAGTCAGATACACGCAATCATGCAGGAATAGAGGGAAACCATAGTGTTGACCAGAAAACACCAAACTTTATAATTAAAAAAGTATAGGACATGTACTCACAATGTGATATACGATCAAATTCACATAAGATTTTACTTGAGGCAGTTGGTTCGGTACTCGGGAAGTAGAAACTCCAGTCCCTTCAGTATCCCTCCTCGAGGGTGCTCCCTCGTCTGGTCGTGGATGGAAAGCGTCTGTCGTCATGTCCGGGCCTTACTCCTTTACTTCATCCATTGAGAGAGATGACATCACGCAGCTTGGGCAGAGAGGTCTGAGGGTTCTGACGCTGAATACTTCTGGCTGTGACGCGGAGTTGTGAGAGCCGCTACAGAGCTGAGTTTTGCAACGCGGGAGGCGTGGACACCACAATCGACATCAACAGTGCCGTGAGAGATGTGCCAGTCGAGGATTACTCCCTGATGTAAGGCATGCAACAATTATTTGCAACAATTATTTGCTATACCAGACGCTCCCCCCCTCTCCAGCAGCCAAGTACTCACGACTTGGCAAATGGGCTGCTGGAGAGGGGGGAGCGTCTGGTATAGCAAATAATTGTTGCACGCCTTACATCAGGGAGTAATCCTCGACTGGCACATCTCTCACGGCACTGTTGATGTCGAGTGTGGTGTCCACGCCTCCCGCGTTGCAAAACTCAGCTCTGTAGCGGCTCTCACAACTCCGCGTCACAGCCAGAAGTATTCAGCGTCAGAACCCTCAGACCTCTCTGCCCAAGCTGCGTGATGTCATCTCTCTCAATGGATGAAGTAAAGGAGTAAGGCCCGGACATGACGACAGACGCTTTCCATCCGCGACCGGACGAGGGAGCACCCTCGAGGAGGGATACTGAAGGGACTGGAGTTTCTACTTCCCGAGTACCGAACCAACTGCCTCAAGTAAAATCTTATGTGAATTTGATCGTATATCACATTGTGAGTACATGCCCTATACTTTTTTAATTATAAAGTTTGGTGTTTTCTGGTTAACACTATGGTTTCCCTCTATTCCTGCATGATTGCGTGTATCTGACTGGGAGTTGAAACCTTCATGAACATACCATCCAGCCTGATAAAAGTATTTACTGCTGTGTGCTGCGGCCATATCCACCTGTCACTGCAAGCTGGAGTCTCCAAGAACAACCTCTAAACCACTTGCTGTTTTTTTATCTTACTTGTTGTAAGTAGGTCATCTATAAGAGCCAAGTTATCATACTGCAGATCACTCTTTTAGTTAACCCACTGCACCATGATGTTTTATGTCTTTTTTTCTGGGTGTTCCTGATGACATCGCTCCCTTCCTGCCCTGGATCCTAATCTTCACCAGAATACATCAAACCCAGCAAACTTCTGGAAGGTTATCAACAATATATTCCAGCCTTGTAGCCATCAGCAACCAAGTAATATCACTAAGGAGGATATTACTCTGACAAATCCTATTGACATGGCAAATGCATTCAATGATTACTTTGTGGGATGTGCTACTAACTTATTAGTGAAACGCTACCCAAACCACAAACATGAACCTCATTCTGAGAATACCCCTATTGCCCCACCCTCTCCCAACACTGCCAACAATTTTCAATTTGTCCCAGTATCCGAATAGGAGATTACACAAGTGCTCCTCAAACTAAACCTAAGCAGTCAATGTGGACTGACTTACTGCAATCTAATTTCCTAAGACTTGGTGCCCAAGCCATTGCCAAACCAATTGCTTCCATAGTCAACTCTATTCTGTCTGCAGGCCATATCCCTAAGACCTGGAAAACTGCCAGAGTTATCCCTATCTTCAAAAGTGGGGACAAAAACAGTGTCTCAAACTACAGGCCAATCTTTCTTCTCCCAATACTACCCAACGTCATGGAAAAAATGTGTTCACTCCCAATTAAGCGATTACTATACCAAGACAAATTTCCCTAGCCAATTCCAATCAGGCTTTCACCCAAACACTCCATGGTAACTACCCTGCTAAACGTTTGCAATGAAATCCAGTGTGGAATGGAACTGGGACAACTCACTGGTGCAATATTCCTAGATTTTGCAAAGGATTTTGATACTGTTGATCATATTATCTTGCTTAACAAACTCCAGTGCTCTTGAATAGGGAAGCATGATTTAAACTTGTTTCATTCCTACCTATCAGGTTTATCCCAACATGTGTCTATCTCAGGCTCTAACTCCAACCCCTTGATATCACCTGTGGTGTTCCGCAAGGCTCTTTTCTGGGGGCCCTACTCTTCTCAGTGTTCATCAATGATCTTCCCACAGCTTGTAAGGGAGCTTCAATACACATGTATGTTGATAACACAATCTTATATGCACACAGCCCTAGCCTCTCCGACCTTGTACACATACTTCAATATGACTTATTGAGACTTGAAAATTGCATTTCCCAAAACAAACTGTTTTTAAACACTGACAATACTGTAACAATGGTATTTGGGACTAAGACTAAATTTTTAAAGCTTCCAATGACTGAACTCCAGATCAGAACCAACGCTAACACCACCCTAACCCCTGTCACTAGTTTTAAAAACTTGGGCATCTGGTTTGACCCATTTAACATTTGGGATGCACATTGATACCCTGACATCCAAAACCTATGCCAAACTAGGTGTACTTTACAGGAACAAATCCTCCCTAATTCTACTGGTCGGAAAGTGTATCGCCCAGCAGATTCTAATGCCAATTATCGACTATAGGGACATACGGCATACATACTGAGTGTACGGCTCGGCACCCCTAACCTTTCTTAGCAAATTTGATACCCTCTAAAATTCAATATGCTATTTTGTTCTCAAATGCAACTAAACCACACATCACTGCGAAATGCTCAAAGAACTAGATTGGTCATCACATGAGTCTAGGCGCAAAGTTCATCATTCCTGTCTTGCCTTTAAATACTTTCTGGGCAAGCTGCCCGTCTATTTGAAAAAGCTCCTCACCCCTACCACATGCAGCACATCTCATCTGAGATCTGACTCCCAAAAACTGTTCATGGTCCCAAGGTTCAGCAAAGTATCCGGCCGCTCCTCCTTCTCTTAGCTTGCACCCCAAAACTGGAACAATCTACCGGAGACTCTCACAGCCACCACCAGAATAAGTTCTTTCAAAACTAAAGCTGTCTCAAATTTTAATCTGGTCTGTAACTGTTACATACGCCTATAATATATATTATCTGTAACTGTGCATGCAATGTCTTGTACTGTATATAATGTATACTCTGTTCACTTATGTAACTGTATTTGTAACCATGTATTATTTGTCATCTTAACTCTATGCCCAGTACATACTTGAAAACGAGCGGTAACTCTCCATGTATTAATTAAGTAATAATCCCCGAAGAACAGGGCATTACTGGCCAATAATGCCCTGGCTGGAAGAGTTGAAGGCCCGAGGCGAAGCCGAGGGACTTTAACGCAGCCAGGGCATTATTGGCCAGTAATGCCCTGTTCTGAGGGGATTATTACTATTATAGGCTAAATGTAGACTTTTTCATAAATGATAGACACTTTTGTATAGTAAATAGATTTTTTTATTAAAATAAAATGGTAAATACATGAAACCACCTCTATATATGCTTACACTGCAGATATCTATATCACACACTGCCGCCCCTCTGTGTGTACACACACACACACACACACACACCTGCTACACACACACACACAAACACACAACAGCACACCACACAGAAGCTACACACACACGCTACACACACACACACACACACACACACTGGAGCTCTAGACACACAACACAGCACCTCCTCTATACTCACAACACAGCACATCTACACACACAACACAGCACCTCTACACACACACAACACAGCACCTCTGCACACACACACAAACAACAAAGCAGCTCTACACACACAAACTCTGCTGCTACACACACATGCTACACCCATAAACACTGCTGCTGAAACTGACACACACACACACACACACACACACACACACACACACACACACACACACACACACACACACACACACACTGGAGCTCTATACACACACAAACTCCTGCTACACATACAAATAGCACAACACAACACAACACACACACACTGCAGCCACAATAAAAAATGCAGCCACTTACTAAACTTTGCACTCCCCCCCACCTCTACACACAACAAAGCACAACACAGCACCTCTACACACACAACCCCCACCCCCCCACACACAACACTGCACCTCTACACACACAACATACACACAAACACACACAAAGCATACACACACACCATACACACACAACATACACACAACACTGCACCTCTATACACAGCACCTCTACACACAACACAGCACCTCTACACACACACACACACACACACACACACACACACACGCACGCACACACTACTGCTACACACACATGCTACACCCATAAACACTGCTTCTGACACTGACACACACACTGGAGCTCTATACACACACAGCACCTCTACACAGATATACAACTCACACACTGCTACTGACACACAAACTGCAGCCACAAAGAAACTGCAAACAGCCACTTACTTATTTGCTTTGCAGACTCTAACCCCCAATTCAACTGAATCTGCTCAGAAAATCTCAGTTAGCTCGGGAGGGGGAGGAGTCAAACCGTGGCTGATACGTCCTGGCCAATCCCCTGCCCTGTCTTAGAGCTGTTACTTCAATCAGAAGAATGCCCTGCCCTGTCTCAGCTGTTCTGAAAGCTGATTGGCTGGAAATAAACACATTGAAAACTACACATTCTGCTGCTTAAATTCCGGGCATTACTGATTGGATAATGCCCTGAATTTTAACCAATCAGAGAGCAGGGTTTTCAATAATGCCCTGAATTTTATTGCTCTAGCCTATAATTCCTGGTAATACATTTTATAAATAAATAAATTGAAGACCATCATTATCATCCATAATCTAAGCCTGATAGGTTTATATACAACTCAGTATTATGAATATATTACCTTTATTAAAATATGATGTCTGTTAGCATATTATTGGAAGGAGCAAAGTATAAAAGAGAGTAGGTTCAGTGTAAGAGTAGAATTCTCCTGACGAAGCGTTGAATCAGCAGTCAGCAGTTACCAATTGGAGGAGGGAGACATCATCATGCTAGCCAACAAAAGATATGAGGAGACACTGGTGTTGCGATCAGCTGATGGCAGCGGTGGTGAGAACCTGTTCCCGAGCTGGGAGAACCAGTCTCTGTTTACTCGTATCAACCTACTCATTGCTTTAAAGAGCTGTGTTATTGTAAGTGTACTGTAGGTGTGCATTTGCAAGATGTTTTGATAAAGTATTACACTTTTTACTACGCTCTTCACCATTATTGCTCTCTCTTTCTATTCTGAGAAAATATGTGGTGGGTGTAGTAGTTTGAGCTAGCTGGGAATGTGTGTGTGTGTTAATCAATTTCTGACTGGTAACAGTTAAATGGAGGTAGGTGGCACCTCCCCCCAGAGCTCACCCCTCCCCATCTTTTTAACTTGGGAGGTTCTGGCATTTTGTTGAATGGACAAGACTCACTGTAGTTGCTTCACCTCATACAGAGGTAAAAGGAAGGGTTCACAGTTTTAGTGTTAGGACCTGCATTCATTTGGTTTACCTTGACGTGGTATGCAGGCTTACGATGCTTTGGCCAAAGGGGTTAACTAAATAACCAAGTAATCACTATTATTACCCTATTTCCTCAATTCTAAGACGCTCCTTTTTTTCGATTTTCACGTCTGAAATTTGGGTGCGTCTTAGAATCGATGTATTAAAAAAAAGTGTCTACAGTACTAACCCCCTCTTTTCACTTAACGTGTTTCAGGAGAGGGCCATGT